>NC_133122.1:140383002-140683002 GCF_033568475.1 Henckelia pumila
TGATCAGTCTAAGAACCATCGTACGTGACGGTGGATAAATCCACCTCTATGCTGGTAGTAAACTACCTCTGTGCCAGTGGTAAAACCACTTCTATGCCGGTAGTAGAACTACCTCTGTGCCGGTGGTAAACCACCTCTGTGCCGCCACATCACTTCAATTTCCATAAAAATATTTTTCATGCTCAATTCTTGATCATAAACACATCATAAAATATTTCATGTATGCATGCACTTAAAAATTTGTCCGTAATATATATTTAATTATTTTCATAACATATATACTTATACTTAAAATAAACTTCATGCATAAAATAAATTAAATATATATTTCGGACTTAGTAAATTTTCATGGGTTGGTCCAGACTGCTGATCACTCACTCTAAGCCCATTAAACTTAAATAAAAGCCCAATAGAAATAAATTTTTAATTAAGTGTCATTAATCATAATTGGGCCTAAATAAAACATTTAAGTCCATTAACTTAATCTAAGCCCAAAAATCATTTTTTAGCCCAAATAACTTAATTAAACTTAATTGGACCTAAATAAAAAAATTTAAGCACATTAACTTAATTAAACCCAATAAAACTCTAGACTGGCCCAAAAATCCACTGACTAGACCAAAAATTTTCATGGGCTCCCAAGCCTATAAAAATCATTGGCTAACTTAAATAAATTATTTAAGGCTCAAATAAAATTATTTGGAGCCCCAAATAATTTTCTAATCAATTTAAAAGCCCAAAAACAAATTAAATAAATAAACATTTAAAAATTAAAATACTCGAGCCCGACCCACCTAACCCGGACCCGGACCGACCAAACCCAACCCATGACTTGACTGACCCGACCCAGACCCCCTGACCTGACCCAGACCTAACCCAAACACCCAAACTTTGAACCGCCCTTCCCAGCCTGTATCGACCAGGAGCAGGGTCCCTTCCCGGCATTCGGCTGGCCAACTCCGACCACCAATGGCCGGAGCACCACCACCCATGGCTAGCCCACATCCAGGGGGTTCTAACATGACAAGAATCAGACCAAGCCATGGCCCGAGGAGTGAGAACAAAGCTCTGCACCAGACGCCTTCTTCCTCCTCTCGCACAGACTGAGCAGTCGCCAAACTATCTTTCGTGCGGCTTCCTCCGACCACCAAAGACCATGAAACCACTTCTCACTCTTAGCCAACATCTAAAGCTTTCAAACACGACAAACCTCACCCAAAATGGTGTCCTGAGGAATGAGAACGAAGCCTTCTTCCTCAGAACCTTAAACTGTCCGATCTGCTGCACCCGACTTGAACAGCTTTGACTTGGACCTATCCATCCCCAAACCAACCACATCACTCGACCATATGGACCCTAAGACACCCCTTGACAACTACCATCAGCCCTGGACCGAACCTTGAAGGAGAAAATCGTGATTATGCAAAGACAACAAGGAACCGTGAGCCATAACAAAGAAAAGAAAGAGATTCATGCTTCAAATCCAAAGTTTTATTGAACATGCATGCTATAACTGATAACAACATCATAATAGCTTATATGGCGTGTCAAGGGAGGATTAAACATGCCTTTTAAATATTTGGCGATTAATTATGTGTGTACGAAGCTTCGGGACGACGAATAGACCAAAAACTACGAAGGGGATTGCTTGATTGGCTATGGGGCTGAGTTTTCTGTGAAGAAGGCGTGAAGAATGGTTGAAGAAGATGAAGGAGGCGGCTGATGAGATTAAAGGTTTTTGGTTTAATTTTTGGGTAGATAATAGGTTTAAAATTTAAATAAATCAATATATAGATAATATACTATCAAAAACTTTATTTAAAACTCCTAATAATAATAATCTGATGTAAAACCCTTAAATCCCGAAATACTAAAATAGGCTAATTTTAAAAATTAATAAAAGTTAATAAAGAAACTAATTTTTGGCTAAAAATCAATCCTTAAATAAATATATAATTAAACACTAAATTTTTTTGACAAAATACCTTAAAATATTATTTTAAGGCTCATAAAACTCATTAAATATTTTTGGCTAAACATTTTGGTAATTCGTCCGTCCACGGTCCCGTCTACGCGATCAAAACAATTAATTTCTCAAAAATCTAGAAATTCTAAAATAGCGGGTTAAATGCTAAAATAAATTAAATCATGTATATAAATCGCATAATAACACATAAATAATATTTAACCCATATTTCTAAAAATTTAAATAATTGAATTTCCTTAATTATGCATGCGAATTTACGTATTAAAAATTTTCGGGTGTTACAATTCATGTGACGCCCGGGGCTGAAGAGGCAGGGAGTGATCGCCGGTGCCAAGAGGTTGCACGGACAATGAGCGGCACCTGGTAGGCTTCTAGGCGGAGGGAGACATGAATGAACCGATCCCGTGCCGGAATGAGAGGGAATTCTGAGACTGTGTAGGTATGGGACTACATAGTTGAGGAGGGCTTAAAAGATTTCATATATACTGCTCATATCAAGAATGTGCATCTTTGTTTCGGGAGCTCATCACATAAGAACTCCAAAGTTAAGCGTGCTTGACTTGGGGCAATTTTAGGATGGGTGACCTCATGAGAAGTTTCTCAGGGTGCGTGTGAGTGAGGACATAAGCACGCTGAAAAGACCCGTCTTGATATAGTGGGTCGTTACAAATGGTATCAGAGCCGACCTCTCTTAGTACGTATGGTTCGGGGACGAACCAAGCGGAAGCTGGTGGGCATGTGACGCCCGGGGCTGAAGAGTCAGGGAGTGATCGCCGGTGCCAAGAGATTGCACGGACAATGAGCTGCTCCTGGTAGGCTTATAGACGGAGGAAGACATGAATGAACCGATCCCGTGCCGAAATGATAGGGGATTCTGAGACTGTGTAGGTATGGGACTACATAGTTGAGGAGGGCTTAAAAGATTTCATATGTACTGCTCATATCAAGAAGGTGCATCTTTTTTTTGGGAGCTCATCACATAAGAACTCCAAAGTTAAGCGTGCTTAACTTGGGGCAATTTTAGGATGGGTGATCTCCTGGGAAGTTTCTCAGGGTGCGTGTGAGTGAGGACAAAAGCACGCTGAAAAGACCCGTCTTGATATAGTGGGTCGTTACAGTAGCCATGAGCCAGGTCTGACATTATAAGCCGATTAAGTCCTATTGACCGAGTCACAGTTTCCCAATATACTAGTGGAGAGGGGTTGCGAGAGTCTAGCCTATGGACTGTCGATTGACACTTTTAATGAGTATAATTTTTTTATCAAAACATGCACACACTACTTTTCTTTGAATTAACCTGATTGTGGGTGTTTTTAATTGAATATCCTTAACTTTGATCATGTGCTAGCTTGAAAATTCCTCATGATCTGTGAATGTTTGAATTGAATTCGGGAAAGAGGATTTTGAACATGAATTATGGAGTTTATGAGTTTGAGCTATTTCTCTTGATAAACAACTTTTCAAGTGTTAGTAGGTTTGATATGATTGGATTTGAATTTTTGAAATCAACGCTGAGGCCATTGATCCATAGTACTTCTTAATGGTTCTTGTTGCATATATATGTGTTATGAGGTTTTGGATTTTGTGTTGTTTAGTTTTGTTCGGGACGAACAAAAGTTTAAGTTTGGGGAAATTTGATAAGTGCATTTTATGCACTTAATTTGTTTATAATTTTACTTGACTTTTGTGATTTATTGAGAGATGTTGCGTGAGTTTTTTGTTGTTTTTGTGACTGTAGGAAATAATGGAATTTAATGAGTTTAAGTGGAAATAAGACAAAAATATTGGAGAAAATAGTGAAAATCAAGAGTTGAAAAAGAGAAAAAAAGGCTCAAGTTCAAACAAAAGGCGCGCCCGCGCGGTTTATTGAATTTGGAAGATTGGCATGGGAGAACACTGCGTGCGCGAGCCAGTCCTGTAGCGCGCCCGCACGACGGGATTTTCAGACTTTGAGAGTTTGACTGTTTAAGGAAACTTGGGGATTTTTATGGGATTTTTCTTGGACGACTCGGAGGCCGTATAAAAGGGATTTTTCTGAAGAGAAACAAGGTTATCAACCGCCACAACACATTACCAGAGATCGGAGAATTTGGATCGTGACTTTGGAGCAAGGAACGTCAATCAGCAGAGTTTGAAGATCGAGAGTCGGGGCACGGCATCGCATATTCGGCTTTGTTTTCCTTCTTTAATATTTATTAATTTCTGAATTGATTTCTACTTTTCTGAATATGTTTTGGTTTTACTCAAATTCGATCATGAACTAAATTTTTATAGTCTAGATGTTGATGTAACCTCGTTGAGACATTTTTATGAATTTTTAATTTTATTGAATTGAATTCTCTTAGATTATTTTTTTTTTCTAGAATTGATTGTCTTTTCAATTACTTGATCAATAATTGATTTGTTATATTTATTTGGAATCCGACATTCGGATGAGGGGATTTTGAATAGGATCGATAGAATTAACCTGTTAATTATTTATATAGCTCGGGAGAGTGTATAACTTTAATAGAACCTTACAAAGAACATTGTTTTTACATAGATCACTGCAATTAGATTCTTAATAGGGATATTAGAATTGAACTGTAGTTGATACACTCTATTTGGCACTCGAGAGAGGGAATTACAATAATCTAAATCTTCTTGGCTATTAATTAAAAGGAATTCATGAAAATAAATTAATTAGGAGTGATTGTTGTCAAAACCGGATGAAATCTAAACCTCTATACCATTTTTTCTCTGATTTATATTTCACTGAAAGTTGTGTGCATGCTACTAATAATCCATTGATTATTTTATTTTTCTGCAAACCTTTCAAATATTGATTTTTAAGATAAAGTTTAGATTATTCTAATTAAAAGTGCTGAATAATTTTCATATTACTTCTCGTGGGAACGATACTCTACTCATCATTTTATTAAAACTTGACACCGTGCACTTGCGAGCGTAAATTTTGCAACAATGCTCACTTGCGGACAGTAGCCCTCACAATTCAAAGCTTGACCATTACCAACCAAAACTTGAAAATGTGGTGAAGGACAAATTGGAAGCCTCAAAAAATTTGCAACACGTTCCTGAATTCTCAAAATCTGAGGTAATACGTGCCCTTCCATTGCATGAAGACTAATTTCCGGAACATTGAATACATCCCCCTGATTCTCCAACGAAGGCAGGGGCTCCTCTTCCGATATGTCATCCTCTTTCATGACGAAAAATGAAAGGCGCCCTTTGCATTTGTGAGCCAGCGAAAACTTCTCGTCACAGTTATAGCAAAAACCTTTCTCCCGTCGTGCTGCCATTTCCATGGGAGACAATTTTTTGATGATATCGGGTAAGTTTGGTGTCGGAGCTGAAGCTAATAGTGTAGAACTCGGTGTCGGCAGTAACGGTGGTAGAGGTGGAACTCTCGAGTTGCCAGTAGGATGATCAGATCTCGCTGCCTCATCCCAAAATTTGGGACTCCATTTCGCATTCAAGGACTTGTCATCAAACAATTTAGCAAGTCCCATAGCCTGAACCAGTGATTGCGGTTTATAAACTTGGATCTCCTTCCGTAACTCATCGCGCAGCCCCGAAACAAAGCAACTAACAAGAGAATGTTCTGGAACCCCAGGAATCTTATTCGCAAGTTGTTCAAACATATGCTGATACGTTGCTAATGTCCCTGTTTGCACCAATTTTGCCAACTTGCCAAAAGAATCCTCATACTCCGATGGACCGAAACGCTTTTCCATCACAATAAAAAAATTCACTCCAACTCTCGCATATTATTTTTACTCATCCAGTCAAACCAGTTCAATGCGGCGCCGTCGAGATGAAACGAAGCAATCAAAAGCCGTTGTGCATTAGATGTGTTGTGGAAATAAAAAAATAAAAAAAAAAAAAAAAACCTCTGTATTCTGAAAATCCAGGCTAATGCATTTTCACCGGAAAATCGAGGAACATCTAAGCGCATTGTACGTAACTGATTCCCCCAATATGAGTGTTTTCCCCCGTTTTACAACTGTATATATGTTGCCTAATTATTTGCAATTTATATGGTTTATGAAATCTGTGATGTACCTCCGTCGATGGAAATTGCAAGATTCCAAAGCATCACACTTACTCGACCTAAATTATTATGAGATTCTTTCTTTAATGTTTTTCTCAGTTTTTTTTTGCAATTTGGGGCTGAAAAATATAGCAAAAGGTAAGAACATTTTATTTATTTTTTCTTTATAATTTAGTGGTAATTACTAAAAGTCGTTTCACTATTTTGTATTTTCTAAAAACTAAATTCTAAAGCTTTCAAAAAATAAAATAAAATAAAATAAAAACTAAAATCAAAATAGAAATAGAAATAGAAATAAAAGGACATATGTTTAAACTGTATACCATAATTTGAGATATAATTGTCAAGCATTAACAAGAACACTTTGAATCAGCCTGGATTGAGGTTCAATAATTCGAACAGAGCTCAAGTTCAAACACTAGTTCCAGCAGAACACCAATCCAAACATTTTCAATTTCGAGCTGCGGATTGAGCTCAAATTTGAAGGAACTTTTTGCATATATAAGACCTTATTCTATTCATTTGCTACCTGAAGCAAGCCCATAGTGGCAACAAGTAGCTGCATAATTCTATGAGAATCTAATACATATGACTTAAAAGCTGTCAAAGGAAAATCCAACCCAGAAGAAAACTTTGAATCTTGACATAGTAATAGAACACTATGTGTCATACAACCATCCATAGCTCATAAGAAGAACGTCATACAGCACGAACAGCCGAACATCTAACTGATTTCTGGGCATCAAACAGAAGCTCAGTGGCCCGAAAATAGCAACATTCAGTTAGACTTTTATCATCTACATACTGCAGAAGACCAGCTCGGGTCCTCGGCCACATCGGATAGAAGACTTTGCTTGGAAAAGTGGCCATGTCTATCCCAATCTTTTCTGGTATCGTCAAACCCCTACACGATCAGTTACATTATTAACTAAAAGGTCATCATATAAAGGGAGCAAGTTCTTTTACAAATCTATTGCATTGAAATTGATGATCAATGTCAATTTACAAATATTAACGGAAATGAGACAATATATAATAAGCTTTAAAAATATGATGAAATAAACTGAAGGCTAAATCGTGAAATAGTTTTGACACATTATTTTAATTGTTTTTAATTCATCTCCAAATCAGCTCTCATCATTTGCATTTACCCACAGAGGTACAGGATATTTCATCTCGTGCTTCTCAATCTTTGTACGGTCTAAACTGTTAACAAAACAGCCACTCGTGAAAAACTTGAAGGCACAAATTCGTTCACTGTTATATAAAACAAAAGGATCATAAAAATTCCATGAATGCAATCGATAATGAATCAAGAAATGTCTTTGACTGCAGAAAACTTTCTACAATTTTACGTGAGGATGAAAGCGAGAAAAAAATATATGAGTTTAAAATATGAATCCAACACAAATTTGGTTGACTTACTCTGAGTTATCCACAAAGTCGAATCCTTTGGCTACTATTTTGAGATATTTTTTTAGTCCTTATGACCAATATCAAATCCTCTCCGTAACATAAAACATAGACCATATCAAGTTTTTCAATCTAGGCAGAAAATGATTCTTTGAAGACAACATACAACATATTCAGGGTGTTCGCCATACATAAAAGTTAACATTACACTGGCTAACAGGGACATGAACGGTATTTATATCCATAACCTTAAGGTTACACTTCAATTGATGAATTTGATTTGGGGAAAGATTTGACATGTGAATTTCAAATGAGATCCATCTTCGATGTGTTTTAAATCCACCTTACTTGGATGAACAAAATTTAAGCAGATTTAAAATTTACACTATTATCAAGTCATACAATTAAATAATAGTTAGACTTCGATGGATATAAAATACACCGAAGATAGGTGTCATTTGAAATTTATCCCCCATATTATTCCCCAAGTCAAATCTCTCCCTCCAAATCAAATCCTTCCATCCAAGTGCAAGAGTATTTGTATTATCAAACTATACCCATGTTTAATTGTTGTAAAAAAACATTCTAGTGCTGTCTTAGCTATATTAATTATATGTATATTGTTTAAGTTAGAAAGCTGCATGTTTTAATTTTTCGGTACAATGTTTAATCACCTTCTGGTCAACTAAACACTTATCCGGTTGCCTGACGATGTAAATTTGGTCTCCAAATTTGTTGTACATGTCTTGATTCCGGTACCATGTCCATAGGGCATGTGTCTCATTCTTCACCTGCAACCAAAACATCTAAGACATACAGCTTTTCTTTTTGAAACTAAATCATACCACAGAGTATAGTATTCAAGTTGCTGCAGTATGTTAACATAATACTAAGATAACACAAATTACATGGTTGTCCAATGTCCATCAGGTCTAAATCCAAGAGACATGTATCCTCCAGACTGAAACTAATTTTTATCTCACTTAATATAAAATATAATTATCACTAAATATATGTAAGGTATCCAAAGACCAATATGGCAGTATATAATATTTGGAAAAAACAATTTTAAATTGAACTAAGGTTTATACATATATGTTTTTACTTTAAGAAGGAATCTATATGGTGTATATATCACTGAATATGACATCCAGTCTTTGCAATTTTAGTGATTAAAAATAACCAGATCTGAATAGAGTATAACTACGCATTGATAGGGATAGAACTGATATTTTGATCAACAAACCTCAAAAACTTTCAATATTCAACATCCCTGTGAGAAGATTGGCAGAAAGTTACATTTTTAAACAAAACAGAAATAACAACTAGTATAATCGTAGTCGAGTTAAAGGCCTGTGCCAATGCTAGGGTCTATCTCTTACACCATACTATACAACAAACACATTACTGAACTTGAAACGGTTGATGTTACTCTATATATCACCAGAAATATCTCATCGACAGTACTCATATTTTTTCTTATATTTTTTTTGTCAAATGCATATGAACATATGAAATGAGGCGAGGGAACAAGTACCTCGAGAATGCCATGGCCAAAGCTAGTTTCCCTGTATGCGCTATATTCAGGTTGGTGATCCCAACAGAAGTTACCAGCTGCTGGTCCTGATGAAAAATTGTAAGCACAAAATCCACCCATAAATTGGTCAGGCGTAGTGGATGGTTCTGGACAGTTGCCTGGTTCGTCAACATGCTCGATTGCCATTTTCTCTCGATTTCCACCATCGCCAATCGCTATATAGATCGGACCACAAGGATCCAAGGTATAGTTATATACTCTATTTGACCTCTCATAGGCATGAACCTGAATATTTTCGCATATTTTACCATTCTATAACTATAATGAAATGGAAAGGGAAAAAAATATGGCAAGTTGGCAATATATATAGACAATAGCATGTGCTAATGTTTTGGCAATGGTAATAACAAGGTCCTCACAGGAACTTGATTTGTTTTTTTATGGTGCCAGAAGTCTTATCGTTCCCATGTTGATGAACATAATGAATTGATGAAGAAGTTCATGGAAAAGTCCATGATCTTTCATGAGATATTAAAATGTCATAGCATCTACATACGGTCATAGCATAGAAAGAAACGAGTGTTTGAGAACATAGTGAAGTGCAACTAAGCACTCACATGTCCATTAAAGACTATGTCCACACCATACTTGTACAACAAATCTTCCATCGCTAACTTCATACATTCAGCTTCTCGGTAGTGAGACGTGTATGTTGTATACCAGGGTGGGTGCCAAGTAGCTATCAACCATGGAGTAACATCTCGATTAACACTCTCTAGATCTTTATGCAACCATTTGTATTGATCATCTGCATTCAATATGTTACAGAAAAAGTCCAGACAGGTACATCAACCAAACTTGAACAAATGTTTCACTTTCTAGGTGACCATGTAACGTTTGTTCATATACCTGATTTATTATAAGCAACATATGCCCCGAGGACTATAAAATGTATGCCCCCTGCATCAAACGAATAGTAGAATGGGGAAGAAGATCTGCTTTCTTTTGATGGGAACGCAAATCTAGAGATATAGGATGCAAAAGTCTGATTTTTAGCTTGTTCTTCAATTTCATGGTTCCCTTGTACCATCATAATCGGAACTTTAGACACCAAAGGCTTCATAAATCTGAAACGGTCATGGGGCCATAACTCATTGATTACTTCCAGAGTCATGAACTAAGGAGGACAGATGCCACAAAATGGTAGAGTGCCACAAATTAATGGAGATTTTGGGGAAGAAAAACTAGAGGAATCTCATGTCATGAGAAAATTTCTCATTTACGTAACTCAAGTTTCAATCATCAGGTGGAGGTAAAGAACAGAAGAAAGCTGTAATTTTGGACAAACTTCAATAAACTCACATAATAATCACGGACCAAGCCTACAGGTCAGGGATTTGCAAAGCAAAACAAAACCCAATGGCATCCCTGTATATATGTTGTACCTGAAGCGAGGAATCTAATCGTACTCAAATGAGCCGAATTATGTCTTTGAATCCAAGGGGGCCATCACTAATAGCTTCCTAATAACAAAATTGCAACTAACAAAGATTAACTTAAAGAAAGATGCTGAGTTCGAGTCATCACCTTCCCCAATAATCCCACCGAGGTTGATAAGTCTCGTGTATTGGAGTATCGGAAAACGAGCAAGAATAGCAATCAGAACCAGTCCCGTTTGTAAGATACAAATTAGCATAACATACATCTCCTACTAACAGAATTAGGTCAGGATTATTGCTCGTCAAATGGTCTATTGTCGAAGTGGTGTTGTACGTGAGACCCAAGTCTCCCACCAAAGCTATCCTGTTCGGGTAACTCCTTGGACCAGAAACTGGCATTGTCCTAAATGAGTGTATATCACTCAGTGCATGTATTGAAGGATCTCCACACCGGTAATAATATTTTGTGTTCGGTTCTAAACCTGCAGAAAATTTTACAAAGACCATCTCAAATCTTATATAAGTCTAACTACAGGTTCGTATTTATCATCATTCGCATTCCGATGATTCAAAACAGATTTGCCTAAACAAAAAGGGCAAGCATTTGCATAAATCTCTTCCAAATACCTGTAAGACGTACATGATGAATAATTCCAGAAGTGTAATTTTCGAGGCCTTCAAAAGGATAGAGCTGACTGTATACAAGAGACTCTCCAGTAGCTTTGCAAGTCATAGGAAATCTCAACTTCCCATAACGAACAACACTTGCGATGCTTTTCGGATTCAATGGTTTTATATTTTCACCAATTTGGAATTCCCCTACACCAAGAAATGCACCTTCTAAATCACCAAACTACATCCTGAGCATAGTACAGAGTCTTACAACAAAATGGAAGGTATAAAAGTTTTAGCATCGGCCACGCTATGATTGAATTGAAGCGAATCCCAATAGGTTCTTATTATGCATTAACCAATAACAATGGTACTCTTAATGAACATCAGACTTTTTTTCATTCTAAAACAGCTGGTGAAATTCAAACAATAGAACATCAGACTTTTTTTATTCTAACAACTACAACATGCGTCAGCATTTCGCACGGAAAAAATGGAACTACAAATAACCAAAACAGAACAATTTCGGTTGGGAAATTTTTTAAAAAAAATCCCCAAAAAAAAAACACAAACAAAGAAACCTGTAATCCATGAAATCCAGATAGAATCATGAGTGGAAGAAAGGGAGAGTGAAATTTGCTCGGGCTCAAAGCCAGTGACGTTCCTCTGGACTCTGGGGTCAGTATCAGGCAAATCAATTGCATGGCCCCTAAAACTCTCATCCAATGGAACAGTAACGGGCTTAAAAGGTCCTTGTAATGTAGTCGGAATTTCTCCATATGCTTGGAATAAATTTAGAGCAAGGAAAATGAAAACCACCATCATTTCAACAAACCCACCAACCAATTTCACCTGCTTTCATTTGCTCCAAACCCAAAACATGGCCATCAGAAAAGGGGTTGCTTTTTACGGAATATTCCATGCTACCCAAGATAGATCCTTCGTTCATCCACGTGGAATCCACTCAAAAATCTAAATTGATAAATCAATACATCATGCGGAGGTTTGAGCCATGCGGGTGACGTGACGGCTCATGATTAGTTATACGTCACCCGCAGGGCACTACCTTGCAGGTGGCATGTACTAAACCCGACTAAAAATTTAAGATATGTGCAGTCTTCTTCCAAGTAGCATCTAAGTAGTGGCTTTTTACAATGAGGTATGGACTAGTCTTCATTAACTAGTTAGATGTTATTTGTAACAGCATTGCATTAATATATACTAAATAATTTGTTTTATAATAAAATTATATTTCAATTAATTCTGTCAGTTAAAATGATTATATTATATATTAAATACGAAAATTAAGATGAAAAAAAAAGAAATAGTTATATTAAAAAAATAAATAAAGCATAATGGATGGAAAAAAAATTGAGATAGTGGAGGAAACATTTTTTAAAAAAAAATTTTAATTTATTAGCATATCAAGAGACCATAAGATCTTTTCGCTTAATATATACTAGCGACTTGCGTGCTAAATAATTTATTTTTATAATAAAATTATATTTCAATTAAAATTTTTAATTAAAATGATTGTATTATATATTAAATAAAAAATTAAGATAAAAGAAAAAAAATAGTTAAATTAAAAAAATTAAATCATAATGGTGGGAAAAAAATGAAATAGTGGAGAGAACAATTTTTTTTAATTTTTTAATTGTTAATTTATTGGCCCATACCAAGAGACGATAAAATCTTCTTACTTAATATATAGGTATAAGTATATAATATAATATGGCCAACTATATAATAAGACAAGAGATACTATAATAACTACTTTTGGTATATTTATGTGAACTTTCATATTTACCCTTATTAACTACCATTAATCTAAATCTATCCTTATTAAATACCATTAATTCTACCCTTATTAAATATCATTAATTTTATATATTATTAATCAATTTTCTAATAACTTGGTCGATTTATTTTCTATTTAAAATAAAATTCAAGTTTTTTCCAATAAATTTTTCATCTCACAAAATATAATATTTTAAAATACAAACAATATATGCACACGTATTATATGTGCTAGTATATATAATGCATTCTCTTTTTAAATTCACAAAAAATGTTCTCATACATTCATACTAATGTTACTTCTTTTAATTCTCACACATTAATTTGGCCTTATCTTGTTTTTAATTTCATTATATTTTTTTATGTTAAAAATATTATTTTTATTATAAATATGATCATGATTGATCGGATGAGATTATCCAATCTGTGAGATGAGTCCACCTATCCATATTTATAATAAAAATAATATTTTTGACGTAAAAACTATTTTTTTTCATGGATGACTCAAATAAAAAAATTGGTCTCGTAAAATTGACTCGTGAGACATTTCAAACAAGTTTTAGTGTTGTAGATAATATTTTTATAAACTTTCAAATATAAAATCAAAATGAATTAAATAATTTACTAAATATCATTTTATAAAATATATAATCAATAAAAAAATAAAAAAATTTATTATCTAATTAAATTTTGATTGGCGGTACAATGTTGATATACATTTGGTTTGAAAATATAGATCCCAATATATATTATGAAATGCACAAAAACACAATGATTATATAAATCTATAGACTATAGTTTAACAGCAACTAAGAAATATGTTAAATTTATCTGATCTCACCAAAATAACAAAAGGAGAATTTCAACAAAATTTCTTCCAAGTCTGTGAACAAAATCGTCAACCGTTGAATGATTATAGAACAAATTAAGAACCGTGAAATCGCTTGATGGAGTCCATGTTACTGTAAGATTTGATCATTTATGTGTTCTTTCTCCATCAAGGAAAATTGTTAAAGATAAAAAAAATAATAATTATATGATCTTCGTTTCACTAAATATAAAATAATACTAATAATAATAATAATAATAATAAAAATAATCGAAGGGTGTATTTCGATGCATGGAAATTTATTATTATTTGGTGTTTTTTGTTTTTGTTTTTGTTAGTGGCAATGCAACTGAATTCGGTATTTATTATTAGTAAAAAAAAATGCACATGTTATGCGTGCGTAAAATAAAATTATTTTTAAACATGAAGTGAGTGGGAGGCTTAGTGAAATTTTGGGGAGGTTGATGAATTGGGTGACCATGACCCATATAATTGGAAAGTTGTGAGAGTGATGGTTGATTTGTAAGAATTACTGAATGTAGAAATGTGAAAAAAGGTAAAATAAAAAAGAAAATTGGTGTCTCAAACTTGAACTATGTAAAGAAGTAAAGATTACAAACTTCCAAGTGCTTCAAGCAGTTATCATCTTTGTGCTCCTAAAATGAAATCCGGGGGGACACACTCAAAACTCCAGCCCAATTTACGAGTTTGGACATATTATAATTTTTTTTATTCAGACATCGAACTAATAATCTAGAATGGGCCTATCTTCATGAACTAAATTAATTATAAATCCAAATAGCCCAATCTATTTCTGCCCATACCTCCACCAAACCAATAAATGCTAAATTATAACATTAAAATTAAAAATTGTGTTTAAAAAAACATTAAAAATTGTAGATACTAGTTAGCACGACTCCTATTACGCATGATTACATATTTTAACGTTTTTGTGCAATTTTTTTTTTTATAATTTTCTTCGTTCCAATTATTTAAACTTCATTGGTTATCTCGAATATATAACTCGCTTTCTATATTAGTAAATTTTTTTTGTTTTTATTAATATACTTTGATTAAATTAGAATTGAGAAAATCATCCCCTCCAAAAAAAAAAAAAAAGAATTGAGGAAAGCATACAACTATATTTTGATTGAATCAAATAGAGATAAAATATGAAATTTGGTTGTAAATTTCAATATTTTCAATATTTTTAAAATTTATGTGAAGGAGAAAAATAGTTGATATTTGAGATAGATAAATAATTAAATTAAATAATACAACCAAGCATACCATTATTTTTGTATGTGACAAGATTCATACTAATATTGTTATCATAAATTGAGGGAAAAAACCAAAGCTGAGTTGTCCAAAGTGAGACAAGGTGGAAGAATAGAATCCATAAAGCAAACTCATTTTTCTTGTCTTCTCAGCTTCGGCTTCCCCTTTCTTGAACAGCAAAATTTGTCTTTAATTAATCTTTCAAATTGGTGAAATCAAGACAAGCCGGAAATTTGAAGAAATAATGGCGAATCCGGAAGATCCCAGCCAAGAAAAGGTGGCGCAACCACCATCCTCAGCGGTGGTCGCCGGAGATTTGGAGAACCAGACGGGGCCGGCTGCGGGAGGCGGAGTTTCTAAAATTCTGCGACGGTGGAAGAGAGAAGATCTTCTCAAAAGAGGGTCCTTGGCTTCGCGGGTTTTCGGCTTTGTTTTCTCTTTGCTGGCTTTCATTATAATGGCGAGCAATCAGCACGGTGATTGGAAAGATTTTGATAAGTATGAAGAATACAGGTAAACCCTCAACTTCAATGATATTATTATTATTTTTTTTTTTGAGTGCCTGTTCTTATATTATATTATATTATATCATATTATATTAATTTCTTGGATGAATTCTGATAATATATTGGCTGGTAGGTATGTGTTAGCAATTGCAATTCTGTCCACATTGTACACCGGATTGCAAGCTTTCAGGCAAATCCGTGAGCTTTCCACCGGAAGAGAATTGTTTACGCTTCGGAATTCGGCAATGTTCGATTTTATTGGTGATCAGGTGATTTTGACCATTTTAATATATTAATGTCATGGTTATATTTGGTTGACATATGTAGAGATTTGTGGAAGGAATAAATTTGAGAACTTTATTATTAAAACATTTCTGATATCCAAATTGAGTCTCCAGCATCGACATTCTAAAGCCTTAAATTGTTAGCTGATTGATCAGTCAATCAGATGGAATTATGTTAATAGATAGAGAACTATCAAGATCATGAGATTCCAATTGGAATTAATGCTTTGAAAATTCGACCTTCTTTCTGTCCCTTGTTTTGCAACAACACCTACAATGATCATCAAGATTCAAGAAGGCAAACACTAAAAAAAGCTTGTCAAGTTCGAGAAATGTTTTGAAACCCATAATATGTAGAAATATCGACGTAATTTCATAGATTCATTTGGTCTGAGAGATATTACTGAGCTTGAAAACTTTTGCAATGCAGGTTGTAGCGTATTTGCTGATATCGGCAGCTTCATCCGCAGTGCCACTGACAAATAAAATGAGAGAAGGGTCTGATAACATATTTACAGATTCATCTGCTTCTGCAATAGGCATGGAATTCTTTGCGTTCTTCGCACTTGCATTGTCGGCTCTTATATCTGGATATAAACTATCCAATCAAACTTACATCTGAATATCTGATCAGCCACTGTACTCCCGATTCTTCCTTGTGTCATTTTATTTAATTTTAGATGATACTCATTTTTAAATGAATAGGGCATTCGTTATGTATGTAAGTGTCATTGTTCTTTAAATGTATAGTTGGTGAAGCAAAGATCCTAACAAGAACAATTATCAAGTTGTCGCGTTTCATTTGTGAAGGTGAAATAAATTATGCAAGTTTCTTTGTTTGTCTTTGTCAAGTCTGTGGATCAATTCATTGTAATAGCATTCCTAAACAAAATAAGTGGCAAGCTCTTCATTTGACTTTTTTGGCCTTACACAAAGCCATTTTCCTTGCAAGTTTTGGACAGTGGCCTCGTATAAGGATTAGAAACTAAACTATGATGACAAAGAACATACAAAAATGACTCACAACTATCATACAAGACAACTATGCATTTGGTGGATCCAGGGATATTCTCACAGGTAACTTGTCAGTCTAAGAAAAAGCCGAAAAAATAGTCATCTTTAGGTTCTTCCTTGGCTTTGGATAGAGCATTTTCCGTCCGCTGCATCTGATCAACATAGGGCCCTACCGAGTTTCCATAACTCTGTGGAATAGTATCTGCATCCTGTAACATCTGAAAGGAATATGGTGTTTGATTAGGGAAATCCATCCCACTAGATTGGCTGCTCATTCCGGACGACCATGGGGCTGTGTTTCTGTTCACTGGTGCTGGTCTGTTCATGATGTAATTGCCACTACCTCGGGCAGCAGGAACTTCATGGTTGTGCTTGCCTTCATATGTTGTAATAACTGCACTCAAATTGTGGGATGCTCGTTCTATATGTTTCCTGACTGGGCAACTGTTGTAGGTGCACTTGTAGTAGCTCCTACAAGAATTTGAGAGCAACTTCTGTTAAGGTTTTCTTATCATGCCAAATAAGATAGAATAAATTTGGGTGATGTTCCATTTTTGTATTTACCTGGGATTTGGGTTGCCTTTGACAACCTTCTGTCCGTACTTCCTCCATCTGTAACCATCGTTAAGAACATCAATTTCGCTTGTGGTTTGAACCACAATTCGAGGCTCTCGAATGGTGCTGCCTCCAGAAGCTGATAGGTCCCAATTCTCATCTTCCCCTTTCCTGAAAAATCAACATCAAAATAGTTAGACACACTGATTATCCCATTCATTCAATCTGATACGTTTGAGTTCTACACACCGTCTCTTGGCTTCTGGTTCGTTCCCGTCATCGTCTCTGGAGTTACTCATGGAGGAGCCCAGATCAACATCACCTCCAGCAAAAGACGCCGATGTGTTCTCTTGGGTTACCATGGGCACCATCTCTGTGCTTTCGAGCAACATGTTTGATTGGTTTGGAAGTCCCAAATGGTTGTACATAGGAATCTGAGTTGAATTTGAAAGGGGTCTTTTGTTTGACTGAGGCTGTGGATGAATATGGCTTCCTTTATATATTATTTCTGTGACATATCCATCTAAATTTCTTTCAACCTTCTTTTTCGTGGGGCAGTTTGGAAAGGTGCACTTGTAATAACTACGCGGATTCTCGCTTCCCTTGACTTGTTTCTGCCCATATTTCCTCCAAGTGTAACCATCATCCGATATTCTCTGCTCCTTAACATATAGTGATGGTTGTGCGTGGTGCATCTGTGTGGACCACGGGGCGGAACTGCTGTGAATCATGTTTGTTTGATTTGAGGGAACTTGTTGAGCAAAACCATGTATTGGAGCTGTTTCTGTTTTTACATCTGAAAACTCAGTTTGTCTGTTCAGCGCATTCACTGCACCAACTTCATGCAGGCTTCTCAACGGCTCCTGCTCAATTTCAATGAAGAACAATGTGAGAATATATATAGGTTTTCACAGCCTGCAAATGAGCCATTCAAAGATCAAACAATACTTACCACAGCAGAATCCGTGGCCGCAGAAGATGAATACATGGCTGACACAGAATTCGAGAGGCTTGTTTGGGATTGGAATGAGGAATCAGCAGAAGCTTTGTCCTTGTTCTTGGAAGACATCCCAGGTAACGTCCACGGAGTCGGAGACTGAAGAACCTACACACACAAAGCATTACAGAAGAAAACTTGTTTAGTCCCATCAAACCATAATCTGATCATAAAGAGAGTTAAGAGAAGCCATGCATATAAACTTACGTTAGAGGAATCAAGAAAAGCGGGAGAATCAAGTAACAGAGAGGGGGTTGGAAATGAAGGAGAAGGGGACACAGCTGGTAAAAAGGACTTAGAAGAATCATCAGTAGGCCAACTGAAGGAAGAATCTTGTTGTTCATTACTTGCAAAAAGATCAGTATAGGAAGCCATGTATTGAGAATTAATGGGGGAATCAAATAAGTTGGAATAATGAACATAATTAGTATGAGTGTTGGATCCTGAAGAACCCATTGGAAAAAAAAAAAGAAAGAAGAAAGTTATAATAAGAATTGTGAAAGAGTTTGGGGATTTGAATTTGAGAATGTGTGCGTATAAATATACTTATACTTGGGGAAAGGTAAGAGAGGAGTTCTGACCGTGGAAATTGAATTTTTGGTCAAAGCTTGTGGATTTGACCGGCTCCAGGGGGCCGAGTCAGGATGGAGGGAGCTTGGGATCTGCTATGGACGAGTCCACGTGCACCCATACATGATGTGGCATCAGCTTCGCCTTCGTCGATTTTATATTGCACTCAACTATATTCTTTCTTTTTTTTTTTTTTGTTCGAAAATATTTTCCATGAAAAATGAATGAAAAAAACACTCTTGAGTGATTCAAATGTTTTTACATTCTTGATCTCATTGAGCGTTTTCATCGTCACGTTGCGACCCATGTCGAATTAATTTGATCCGATTATTTTGTGTTAACGAGCAATTATAACCTCGTTTATCACAAGATTATATTGTTACTTGATATAATTTTTTTTTTTGAACCCTTGTTACTTAATATAATGAAAACAAAAATATGTGTTTCCTGTAAATAATGGTAAATATTATATTCTAGGTAATACAAGTAGACCTGACCAAGGGCTAGGTTGGGCCCGGACCCGGCCCGAAACCGGCCCATGGTCAACGGGCCCGACCCGGAACCGGGACCGGACCGGCCACTAGGCGGTCCGGTCCCGGTTTTCCCTTAGGAAAACCGGCAACCCGGCAGGTTGGACCCGTCGGGTTGCACGGGTCCGACCCGCCGGGTTGGAATCGTCCAACCCGGCGGGTTGGAATCGTCCAACCCGGCGGGTTGGACACGTGGCGCCCATCGGGGCGCCAGATGATCCAACGGCCACTAGCAAGTGGCCGTTGGATCTCTCAACGGCCACGATTTCGTGGCCGTTGAGATCAACGGCCACGATTTTGTGGCCGTTGAAACCGGCCCGACCCGGCGGGTCGGCCCGGCGGACCCGCCGGGTCAACCGGAATTTTTTTTTTTTTAAAACCTATTTGTTATCTATAAATACCCCCAACTTTCTTTCATTTTGTTTACACAATTCTCTCTATTCTCAATTCCTTTTAATTTCTTGAATTATCAAAAATATCAAGTTTCGATTATTGGTTTATTGTCAATTGTTGATTTATTTTCATATTTATACAATTACAAATGTCCGGAGCGGGATCAAGTCGTAGGGGTGACAAAGGAAAAGGAAAGGAAAAGAGCATCATACCACCCGAGGTCGAGTTTCCTCAATTCAATGTCGATGGATTTGATCTTGAATATTCCGATGATGAAATTCAAGAAATTCGATAAGAGGCGCAACAAAGACAACAAGTTGAACAACCACCACCACCACCACGTCATCATGCAAGTCAAGAAAGTATGAACGATCCGGCGGCCTCTCAAAGACAAACTCGAGCGGTGCCTCGCCCGACATCCGATATCTTCACCAAACACTTCGACAAAGTGACGCTTCCCTCCGGTGATTTGCAAGCCAAATGCAAATATTGTTCAAAATGTTACAAATTTAAACAAGTAGGTGGTTATGAAACTTTTACGCGGCATATCGAGAAAAATCATCCGGTGGAAATTGGTATTGATCATGGTCAAACTCAAATTCCGGCAATCTCTTCTCAATCGGGTAATGAATCTCAACTATTTAAATATAACGAAGCTAGATTTAGAGAAGAAACGGCTAAATTTTATGCGGTTGAACAATTTTCTTTTAGTTTTAGCGATAAATTATCTTCTGAAAATTGGCTTTCTACAAGTGCAAATCCTTTTATTAGACGTATTCCAAGAAATAGTCTCAAACGCACAATGAAAAAGTTAGTCGTTGATCAAAAGAAAGAATTAATTAAGGAATTTTATAGTTTGAATAATAAAGTTTCTTTGTGTTCCGATATTTGGAGTGATCATTGGCAAAGTTGTTCATATATGGGTATTACATGTCATTGGATTGATAATAATTGGAACATTCAAAAAAGGTTGCTTGCATATAGATGTTTTAACGAATCACACACGACACAAATATTTCGCAACTTATATTTGTTATTTTAGAAGAATATGGTCTAACTACCAAAGTTTTTTCAATGTCTTTTGATAATGCTAGTGCAAATACTTCTAGTATTAGTGAGCTTATTGAAATATGTAAACCATCACTAGGTGGCAAATTTTTTCATATTAGATGCACATGTCATATTTTAAATTTGTGTGTTCAAGATGGGCTAAAAAATTTAGGCACACATATTCAACCAATTAGAAACGCTATTCATTATTTATGGATGCATCCCGAAGTTATGAAGCAATGGGAAAAATTTTATAGAGTAAATGGTATGAAGCCTAAGCGGTTTGCACGAGACGTTCCAACTCGTTGGAATTTAACATATAAATTGTTATTATCCTCTTTTGAATATAAAGATTTATTATGTATATTTTTTCATCAATTTGTTCAAGCTCGTGATATTTAATTGTTTTCAAATCAATGGAACATATGCACTAGTATTTGTGAAATTTTAAAAGTTTTTAATGATGCTAGTGACCAATTATCCGGTGTTTATTACCCGACTTCGTATTTAGTTTTAACACATTGTTGCAACATTGCTTGTATTTTTCACCAACATGTTAATTCTAATGATAGTGCTTTATCTCAATGTATTCTCGTCATGAAAGCAAAATGAAAAAAATATTTTTTGCTCATTCCTGAAATTTTTTTATGTGCTTTTGTTTTAGATCCTAGACTTAAATTAGATGGCTTAAACGACATGTTAACATTATATTATGAATCTTTGGAGCCTATTGCGGAAACGATTCCTTCTATCTCATTGATTTTGTTTAATATTAAAACTCATTTACTTGATATTTATAATGAATATAACATCAAATATGGTGGACAAATTGTTTCACATGAAACACAATCCACTGCAACTAGTAATGTTACTTCTAAACTTACTAAAGCACAACTTTTATTAAGGGAACGGACGAAACGTCCACGAGGATCCTCAAGTTCCAGTCAGGAACTTGAGAATTATTTTACCACTACTTTTGATTTTAGCGATACAGATGAGGAAAACTTCGACATTTTGAGATGGTGGTCGCAAAAAACACAAATATATCCAATTTTGGCTATAATGGCAAAAGAAATTCTAGCTTGTCCGATTTCAACAGTTGCAATGGAGCAAGCATTTAGTATTGGAGGAAATACATTGGACGAGAGACGTTCTAGCTTAAGGTCAGAAAATTTGGAAGCCCAATGTTTGCTCAATAATTGGTCAAAAACCGCTACTCGAACACAACATATTCAAAGTGATGAAGAAGACCAAGATGATACCGAAGGAACATCCGGAACTACGACGGGAGGAAATACGAGTGAAGTAGAATAAAATGTAATATATTTGTAATATTAAGTCATAAGATATTAAGATGTTGAAATTCTAATATATTGTTTATTTAATAAATGTAATAGATTTTTATTATGGAGATATGAAATATTTGATTGAGATTATTTAATGAATATGTCTTATTAAAAATCTGTTTAAAAATTTTAAAAAAATTAAATTTCGAAGGCTGGTGCTTTCCCTTCGAATTAATTCGAAGGGGAAGCGCCCCAGCGCTGCCAGCGCTGCAATTTTTTTTATTTTTTTTAAATAGCCCGGGTTAGCCCGGACCCTGAATCGGCGGTTAGCCCGGACCCTGAACCGGCGGTTAACCGGACCCGAACCGAAATCGCCGGTTCACCGACCCGGACCGTAAACGGCCATTGGCGGTCCAGTTAAGGGTTGGCTAAAAGCCAACCCGAACCCGGACCCGGACCGTGGCCAGGTCTAAATACAAGTACTAGTAATTATCGAAATTGAAAAGAGGGACTTTTCAAAATTGAGTAGTACGTGGTGTTATTAGATTTTGGATCCATTAGTGTTTCACTGTTACTCGAAGTCGAAGTCAGAACTTCCTAGATTAAATTTTTTTGAAAATCACTGATAAGAAACTCCTCCGAAACGTGGGATAACAAAAAACCCAAAAAAAAAAAAAAAGAAGAAGAAGAAATGAGAAGAAGACAATATGCCACATTCTATCATTACTTTTTAATATGCTTGCGTATTGTTGGCACAATATTTAGTTGATATTTATATGAATATAGAAACATCTCGATTAATTTTTTTATTTGTTTTAAATGAACATCTCGATTAAATTATTATAGAAGAATTTTAAAAAATGAGATCTGAGTTTTATCATTAATGGTAAAGAAACAAGAAATAGCAATATAGGACAAATAATTATTTTTTTCATATCATTTATAATAAAGAAATAAAAGATAATTTGAAAGAAAGATAAATAACCATAAGATCAGTCAGATTTAATTGCAAGAATTTTGTATAGCAAAATCACTAGATCTGAAAAACGAAAAATTATTTGGAAAGCAATGTTCGAAATGGTGGTTGTGTATGTCTATGTAGTTGAATTCCAATCTCATAAATAATTTGTTAGTTAACTTAAAGCAAAGCAAGAGTACTAGATAAATTTCTGAAGACTTCTCTACTTTTGTTTGAAATAGAACTACTCTCACGTGCGATACCCATGCATTTTATTAGTATAAATAAATAAATAAAGTTTGATAAAAAGTTTACGTTAAGCATACCTAGGTGATGATTACCAATCAATACAAAACCACACAAATAACTGCATCACGAAATCAATGCAAACCATACCTAGATGGTGCTTTCGTGTCAAAGGCAATAGAGTATGGTTGGAAAAGCCAAGAAAGAAATAGTACATCTAAAAACACAAAATAATTTATGCACTCAGTCTATTACAATTGTAAATATAAAATTAATTCTTAAGACATTTAATGGCCAACATTCACATTCATGACAAGTTTTAATAGTATTGTATATCTTTCTTTCAAAAAGAAAAAAAAAAGGTATTGTACATCTAAATTCCACAACATTATGAATAGAAGTGGGAAAGTGAAGGCATATACACGAGACAAAATTGCACAATTCACTCTTCTAATCTTTATATATATATATATATATGACACCAACTGCACTGTATACCCTCATGCATTTACATAGACTATCATTGATTGCTAAACCAAATTCGTTTCGTTCAAGCTCCAAATATACAAATTTCTTTGTACTCCGCTACTCTAGAGAAAAGTGTACCAGTTCGCCTTCCATCTGCGTGTTACGAAATTTTGTATGACAAGAAAGGTCTAGGAGATACAACATTTGATGAAGTTCATGAATCGCTCCAATTATCCTCATCTTCATCACTATCAACCAATGCCTGTAGTATTCACCACTTCAATTAGCAAATTCAACCATGATTAACATAAATCTTGAACATGAATGTTTGTGCTAAGGAGAAAGAAAGTGACCTGGCGAATTGCATTTGCTTTTTCCAAGATTGCAGCTACATTAAGATTGGTTTTAGGAGCTCGAATGCTGGGTCTTGATGCCAGTGCAGGTTTCAAGTTGAAGGACTGACAAAATAATGGTTAATGATAATAAGTTTTCTGTGGAATAATGTGATATGATATACATGACAAAATTCATTCTTTTCCCTCTTACCTTGGTCCTTATTTGCTCCAAGATTGAGTCTCTCTCATCCACCTTTTGTATTTCCGGTCTCACTCGTTCTGTAACTTTTCTCAGCTGCAGATTGATTTGAATTGTGAAAAATATGCATAGGGAACTAATGGTACATTTTGTTTAAGAGGAATCTACGGACACTTACTTTACTTTTATCAACAGCAGTGACGGCATCAATTAGAGGATTCCGAGGTCGGGGCAATTTCACAGTTTGACCCCCATGCGAGACATCATCCCCAGCTAGTGATGTAGATTCATTCTGTGAAGAAGATGTGACAAGCTGTGGCTCAATTTCTGTCTTTGCCCGAAGGTCAACTGTCTCAGGCATCATGATGCTGGAAATGAAGCTAGAGGAGCTGTGCTCACTCTTCTCTTCTTTTGTTGTCATGTCTTGATTCATCTGGTTCAGTGATTGATTCAGCTCTTCATGTGAAGAACTAGTATCATCTTTGAATGTAGTGGGTGGGGAGATTCCCACTGAAGACAATTCACCATGTTTCATCGTCTCACCATCAGAAGAAGAGGCATGCTGAAGCTCTGTGGCAACTGCAACAGAGGAGCTGCGCTCACTCTTCTCTTCTTTTGCCATCATGCCTTGATTGATTTGATTTAGAGATTGATTCAACTCTTCACATGAAGAACTAGCACCATCTTTGGATGCGGGGGGTGCGGAGATTCCCAGTGAAGGCAATTCACTATGTTTCATCGTCTCGCTATCAGAAGGACAAGAGGCACGCTGAAGCTTTCTGGCAACCGAACTAGAGGAGCTGTGCTCACTCTTTTCTTCTTTTGTTGTCATGCCTTGGTTGATTTGATTCAGAGATTGATTCAGCTCCGCATGTGAAGAACTAGCATCATCTTTGGATCTGGTGAGTGGGGAGATTCCTAGTGAGAAGAACAATTCACCATGTTTCATCGTCTCACCATCCGAAGCACATGAGGAATGCCGAAGCTTTCTAGCAACCAAACTAGAGGAGCTTTGCTCGCTTCTCTCTTCTTTCGTCGTCATGTCTCCATTGATTTGATTTAGAGATTGATTCAGCTCTTCATGGGAAGAACTAGTATCATCTTTGGATGTGGTGGGTGGGGAGAATCCCAGTGAAGAGAATTGAAAATGTTTCCTCATCTTGCCATCAGAAGCACAAGAGGCAGGCTGAAGCTTTCCCATCCTCCATTGAACCGGAGGAAGAGGTGGCAATGGAGGTAATTCTTCCTGATTAATATGATATGTTTCAGGAAAAGGATATCTGGAAGGAAGTGCGAAACTTGATGAATCTTTAAGAAGCTCAGAACCATCAATGAAATGGTTGTTTTGTGCAGGAAGACTAGGCAGTGACGGTGGACCTGGACAATTTTCAAGAGAGAACATGGAGACAGATTTTTCATGTCCTTCGCATCCATCATGACCTGGTAGTTGCTGGTGATTGATAGATAACAAAGGTGATGGGTCCAAGTTTATTTCATCAGATCCCAGCAATTCTTCATCAAGTTGGTTCGGTGGTAATTCGATCTTTTCTTTCACTTGGCTACCACTAGCCAAAGAGTGAGCAACAGCAGGATGACTTCCAAGACCACGTTGCTGGCAAGATTCCTGAGCTGTACTAAAGTCATCTTGCTGCAGAGATGGCTCAATTGTGGCAATGTTGTCAGAATCCAAACCGTGTTCAACTTTGAACCCAAGATTTGAATTGGGAACAGTATCTGATATTTCTGACTTGAGTATATCACAATTCATAGTGTCAGAAACAACTGTACTCAAAACTAATACAGCAGCTTCTCTTTGTCCTGCCATCTCCACTAAGTCTGATTCTCCATGGTTGGCTAAGAGACTGGCCTCATAATTCCTAAGTTCATCCAAACCAGAATCATTACAGCAAGGACTACTCTCTTCTACTATTTTACCGTGGTCCACAAACAAACCGACATCATCCTTGTCATCTGCAACGAAAGACACAGAAATAGCAAAAACAGATGTCTCTGCTTGTCGCATTTGGCCATCAGTTGCATCCAGCCGTAAATGAACCTGATTCAGTGATGTCGGATCTGGATAACCAGAAATTTCTCCTAATTCAAGATCAACAGAGCTTGTGGATTGAATAACTTTGGACTTGTCCACAAAATCTGATGTTCCAGCGGGGTTTTCAAGATTTTCGGAAGGACAACAGGAACTTTCTACAAATGCTGAATCACCAGGGAAAACATGATCACCTGTTATTTCAGTTCTCAGTAACTCCGCTTCACAAAATTGGGGGATCCCAACTGCAGGAGTTTCAGTTGCTGTCCTCTGTTCGACAGGATTGACACCATCTCTGTCTTGAACGGCAAGAGCTGTCCCATGCAAATCATGTGAGTGTTCTATCTGCAATAAAAGAAAATTTTGGGAACCCAGCTGTTCGTCAGCTGAGCTATTAGAGCAATCTTCAGAACCTGACTTTTGAGCACTGGTCACTGATGTTTCCTCAAATTTCTTCCCAAGAGAAGCCTCCACAATGCATATAATATCAGAAAATGCAACAGAATCTTCATTACCTAGTTCATCAATCAGCTTTTCCTCCTCAGAAGATGCTGTGAAACTGTCTCCAGTATGGTCTGCAGCATGATACTTAGTTACCGAGTTTTCATGTATTTCTGGAACCGCAGCATCTAATTTATTTGGAAGTAGGCTAGATATCATGTGGAAAGAGTCATCTCTCTCAAGAGGACGACCATCGCAGATCTTTAATGTGGAAGTATCATTTTTACCCATATTTGGATCATCTATGTCAGAATTATTATCGTGTAGAAAATCTGTCGATAATAGAACTGCACTATCTGTGGTATGACATGAATGATCAGAGACAGTAGAAAAACAAGGTACACTCTCATTATCTGATTCATCAATTAGATTATCAGCACCAGAAAATCTTGGAGAATTATATCCTGAATGCATTTCTGAGACACTGGGAGAACATGGCAGATCCAAGACAATGCTAGTCCTTCTCTCGTCTTGATCTAAAGGAGAAGATTCATGAGACTCAGACCTTTCTCTATTTTCACATTCTAAATCAAAATGTGCTACAATAGGAGTTGAATCAGCAGAGGTCAAACTAGAAGTCAGCTGGTCCAAATCAGATTCGTGGTCGGTGATTGTAGCAGTGCCAGTGCATGTATAATTGTAAATCGCTGATTTTGAAAGCTGAGAAGCAGGGATGTCTTCCTGAGGAGTTTTACGGTAAGGTAATATATCAATGATATCAGCTAATGGAAGGACTGCAGCTGATCCTTCACATTCTGACTGTGGGTTTTCGGTCGAAGTCCTTGGCGAACCTGAAGAAGAGAAAGAAGGCAACCTTTTTCTGGATGAAATGTCCCCATCATTAGATTCTGCGGAGTTTCTAGTGTAATGAGAATCAGAAGAATGAGCACTGGCTTGTTTTTCATTTGCATCAGAAGTTTCTTCATTTGAATCAGACACCAACTGCTGTGCGTTTATTAAGGAAGACGTGAAATCACTCTTCACCCTTAATTCAGAGTCTGTGTCCATTTCTGATTCCATTGTTGAGGGTGCATCCACATAATTTTCCATCTCACTAGAGATATCATCTGGTTGATAACTTGTAAAGCCACCTTCTACATCAACAGTCATATCTTCGTCACTGGACACCTTGTCATGATTGAATGCATTGTCTTCTGCTACTAAATCAGGAGACGAATTTGGTGGCTCAGAGATTTTATCATATACAAAAACATCATTAGGCTTATACATGGATGGTTTATGAATGATTTCCTGTATATGTGGGGATGTAGGAGGACTTCTTTTTCTCTCCACACTCTCCCTGTCAGGACTCATTAGTCCACAACCAACTACTTCAAGGTCAGAATCATTAAGGCTATTTGTAGGCAATGTCAAGGATTTCGTGGACACTTCATGAAGCACTTTATCATCAATGGAAGTAATCTCAAGTAATTTCTCCATGTAGCTCTTCCCAGGTTTTGAGTCCAATGAAAATTCATTCAGCCTCCTTTTCAGTTTCACACGGCGTGCAGGATAGCTAACACCATTTTCAATTCTCTCTTTCATAAATAGTTGATCGAGTCTGTAAAAGAGTTAAGATGAAGCTGGGCGTTTAGATGCAAATAAAACCTCACATTTGAAGCAGAATTAAAAAGAGAAACTTATGGCAGATGTCTCACTTGACATGTGATGTTAAAACTTCAGGAGTTGTATCTCCATTCCTCCATCGCGATCCTTTCTTCTGTTAGACACGGAAAGAGTAATTCTCAAGAAATGCAAACATTCGTCATTTTTCTAAATATTCGGATTCATATGTACTCCTCAGGACAACATCAAGAGGTCCTTTACTCAATTCCATTGTTACAATTGCCAACCTTAGTTATGAACACTATATGACAACAGAAAATTTGAATAAAAAATGAAAGAAAAAAATCCTTGTGAGTTGTGAATACTTATTCCAATCTAACCATAAGAGAATATTCTCAAAATGTCCATACAAACGTTAAACGAGTACAGTTTGACTAAATTATAGGGAAAAGATTTCATGAATAAGTGCACTAAGATATGATCTCCAAGAATCCAGAAGCAGGTATAAAGCAAAAAAATTCTAACTAATTTAACTATTCCTTCCAGGTTTTGTGCCAAAAGTTGGGAGCATCTGTCAAGAACTAACCTTTGCTTTGAGAACCTTCTTTTTCCTCTGGACATCTGCACTGCCCATTCCAAAGGATGATATTTCTACTTTAAAAAATGAAGGATCAGTGTAGCGTTTCAAACATGCACCAGCACCCGCGACATCATACCTAAAATGATTTTGTTGTCAAAGATGATAGATTTGGAGGGAGATGTTAGTTAACCTTAAGGAGAATGAAAGATCATACTTGTCCAGAAGGAATAAACGAGGAGGCCCCCTGCATTCTTCGTAAGAATCCATTACAAATCTAGGTAAATCTCCTTGAGTCACTAGATTCTGGTCCATCCTTGGATTATGATGCCAATCAACTCCTGTGTTGTAAGGAAATGAAGAATGATCCATCTGCCGCAGAAATGCCTTCTCAATCAACGGAAAGTCAGCCTCAAGCTGTTGCACCCGAGTCATTAAGCTGTGCCCTCTTGCAGAAGTTGCCATCACTTCTTCGTGTAGATCATGAAAAATCTCCGCAGCAAACCTTCAGCAATCACAAGAGTCAGAAATTAAGAGGAAAAATTCTGACCAACCACAGCGTAACATGTTTGTAAAATCATATCGATTTAAATTATTAACTTTCAGTAGTGGAATGTGCCTACGCCCCATCCTGTGAAGCTTCACATACCGGGAAATAAAGAAAATGATTTACAACATCAGATCGTCTGACTGAAGGAATGTAGTCCATCAATGTGACAAAACACTCTACTAGCAACACACTGGAGATAATTTGTCAAAAACTAAATAAAAAAAGATACACTTTTCTCCATAATGAAGAAACATACAATGAAATTTTCTGATGTTTGGTAAACGAGTGTCTTGTCTTATTCTCTCACAAACATCGAGGTGCATCAGTTTGCATATTTGATAAACACTTTAACCAAACATGAAATTAATCTTTATAGTCTTGCATTTTGCAACACTGAATTGGCCACGTGTGAAAAGGAACAACATTTTAAAAGATGAGTTTGATTTTGACCAAATCCCTAGCCTATATACACTTGTGTTAACAATATCTGTAACCATATAACATGCTCCCATAAACCAAATTCTATGCAAAGCTTTGGCACTCTAAAGATCAATGGGTACCGATAGTTTAAGTTCTGCAATCACGTAAGCACGCAAAAAGGCAATCAAAAGCCTTACACCATGCTCCGCTTGAACTCACTGTCATAGTGATAAAACATAAAACAAGACAACAAATTCCGAAAAAGAAACCAAAGACTTGTCAACAATTTACACAAATCTTTCACTATCAAACTCCAATTTTCCCCACATTGCTCGTAAAACCCAGAATCCACACTAAAACATAAATACAAAAATCCAGAATTTACATCTAAAATCTCACTCACCAATGTCAGCGAACTATTGAGATCACAATCATCTACATACAACTTGATCCTATCGTTCGCTTTCTACCCAAATCATCGAAAATCCAAACACACACTAATAAAATTCAAAAGAACCCCAAACGAAACCCTTAATTTCATAAAATTGAACTACCACGAGGCCAAAGCTTCCAAAAAACTATAGAAAAAAGGAAACCCAGGAAACTCACTCTGCAAGGTCTCCGAGCTGGCGCAGAACTCCGACCAAGCCAGCCATGGCAACGCCTTCGAGCAGAGCCTCCGGATCATCCTTATCGGCAGCTCGGTAGAGTTCGGGATCGGCGAGGGTGAACTCATTCCTTATCTCGTATCTGCTAATCGGCATTTTTCCCCTTTTCTCAACCGAATTTCGGTTTGGAGGAAATCAGTTTTACCAAACTTCAACCACCACCGATACATATAAATGCACACTCTCTCTCTCTCTCTCTCTCTCTCGCTATATCTCTTCTCCTCTGTTTTGTTTTTGCTTAGAAATGAGTGTTGACTCTTTTTAAATACCTGACAACTTGTCATTATTCCATTTTCCTTTTTTCTATTTTTTTATTTTATGATTAAATAAAAAAGGTATTTGCACCAAATATCCCATGAAATATTGAAAATGCATACTTTTCTTCTGTGAAATTTTAAAGACATCTTCAACCCTGATCTTTTATAAAATTATCAAACACGCCCCTTCATATGAGCGATTATGCGCACTCGTCCCTCATGCGATTGAGTCAATATTTTGATTTTTTTTGACACCAAATATCGTGTGAAATATTAAAATTACATATTTGACCCATTGAAAGTATAATTTTTAAATCTATTCAACTCATAAGATCCAATTATAAATATTTATCAAACATTTACATTTTATGAATTTTTTTTATTTTAAATTTATAATTATTAATTAATTTGTTTCTAAAAAAATATTATTACTTTATCTTGATATCATTATTTTATTAAATCACTTTTTGTTTCCAATTTCTCCATTAAACATGCATTCATAAACAAGGATTTAAATACCTAAACGTACAAAAATATTGAACCAACATGATAAGTTCATGCATATTACTTTTTCAATTTAAGACTAAATATGTTTGAACTAATCTAAATTTTTCGAAAATATGTATTGCACAATTTGCAGTAAATAATAAAAAAAATAAAGTGGTTATATAATGATAAAATTTACTATTAAAATATATTTTTAATTTGTATAAATAATACTAAGATAAAATAACTAATATTTTTCATAGTTATTTAATTAAAAATATTATTTTATTCAATTAAATATAAAATTAATTGTGCTAATAAAATATTTTTATTATTTATTCAATGATTTTATTGTACTAACTATTTAATTAATGTTTGTCAAAATGATTTTTATTATGTAATTTTTTAATTATTTTAATATTTTAAAGGTTTAAGCTTGCATATTTAAATTATTTTAATTATTTAGTTTATTCTTTTAAATGATTTTAACTGTGTAGTTTATTTGTTTAAATATTTTCGAGTGTCCAAATTATTTATTTTAAATAGCCTTAGTTTAGCGGTTAGTTATTTTAAATTATTTTAAATGTCTAGCTTATTTATTTAAATCATTTTTAATTGTTCAAATCATTTTAAAGGTTTTTATTTCCGCTTGTGTATTTATTTAAATTACTTTTAAATGTTAGCCTAGTTTGTTTAAATTATTTTAATCGCTCTGCTTGATAGTTAAATATTTTACTCGTCGTCGTGGCATCGAAATATTTAAAGTGTTTAAATTCTTGGATTTTCAAGCTTGTGTTTTATTTAGTGCAATTTAATTTATAGTCCTAGTTGCCTATTGGTGTATCACTTTTTCTTCAATTACTCACGTACTCACAATTATATACATACACATATACTTACACACTCAACTTTATCCTTAAACTTAAATTAAACCCTTGCCCCAAATTACACACTCAAACTCACGCATCACACATACACACACAAAAAGATACGACATTTCCCCTATTCCTCCACGGAAATCCCTCGGCTTCTTTTCCTTTGAAGCTCACGCTGCCTGCTTTCTTCTTCTCCGACGAGGCATCTCCATCAATGAGCTGAGCAAGCTATTTTCCCTCGTTTGAGCTCGACTTCCAGCACCATTTCCCAGCTTTTCGAACGGTCACATCTAGCAATTTTTGTTCCATTCGATTTCCTTGGTTTTTCTGATTTAGGCAAGGATAATGGCTTCATTCTTCACTATGTGGATTATATTAGTTCGTGTGTTGCATTTTTTTCACGAAGTTTCGAAATTCATTCTCGATTTTTTTGCCCTGATTCGAGAATGTCTGCTCTACGATATTTTTTTTTCCAGAAAATTGTGCATATTTTCTTGGCTCGGATTGTTGATGTGATTTTCAAATTTATGTGTTGCACTTGATTGGTAGCTGTTCATAAGCATGTAGTTCGATTATTTCGTGGCTTTTCTTCACACATGTGTTCGAATTCTTGGTTCATATTTCACATGGCTTGGTTCGATTTTTCCAGCTTTCCCTTGGCTTGTGGTGTTCAAAGTTTTCTGAGTTTATTTATAGCATTGTGTTCGAACCATTTCCAGATTTTAGACTTCATGATATGTGATCGAATTCTCGGATTTTGTTGCTTGTGGTTCGATTGAGATTTTCCATATTATGTACATGTTTTGAATTCGAACACTTGGTGTTTGTTTTGTCGATTTGGATGGTGATTTAGAGCTACCATGGATGATATGTAGTTCACATGGTAGCAACTAGGATGTCTTGAAGATAGCTTGTGGGATGGAGTTGTGATACACTCGAATTTTTGAGGATATGGGCTTGGGTATGATAGGTTTTGAAAGGGCTGCTTTTGAGCTGGGCTTAAGGGGGATCAAGGTGAGTTGTAAGGGCTGAAAATGAGGTTGAATGTTGGCCTTGTTCCTAGGATTAGAGGCTTGAAAGATTGGAATAAATATAGCTAGGATTGGTTGGGTTGGAACTTGAGGTCATGAGCAAAATTTTTGGGAACTTTGGGGCTGTCAAGAAATGTGAGTCTAAGACGGGGTTAAAAGTATAATTTGGCCAAGGGCTCGGTTTTGGAATTGGGTTGAGATGTTAGAATTATGTCGGTTCAAGAGGAAATTAATTCGGTTAAGTTTCGGTTGATTTCTAGGCATTCGAAAAGAGAGGTGCAGATTTTTATTAAAAACAGGGCTGTCCGGAATCGAATTTTTAAAACAGGGTTTATCTCATGTATTAGTTAAGGGCTCAAGTTTGGGAATAGTCTAGGATGTTGGAAATATGTCGGTTCAAGCAGAAATTAATTCGGATAAGTTTTGGTCGAGATTTAGATTTTTGGTTGATTAGGTGCAGAATTTTGAAGCCAAAGGGGCTTGCTGCCCGAAAGTTGATTTTTATAAAATGATCACTTAGGAAATAAATTTCAAGGATGAATTCCAGGTTTAGTTCTAAGTATCAAGAAGTTATGGTTTCAAGCGGAATCCTTTTTGATTAAGAATCGAGCAAGTTACTAATTTTACGGGCAAACCGCTCGAATTGTCTTAAGCGCTACACTTTGGGTTAAATTTACATCCTTTGGTTTGTCATCTAAATCATCATCCCGACCGTCCTTGTGTGAGTCATTTGCATGATTATTGTTCAAATATTTACATGTATGTCATATTTACATATGCATGCTAAGTCTCATATTCATGAAGGAAAGAAATTATTTTACGAACAAAGTGAGATGATTGTGACTACATTTATTCACGTGTATGTGTGGGGCTGAGAGACGTTTTGGCCTCCCTTACCAAATCATTATGGGTTTTCTTACCTTAGCACGCGTTCGTGTGGGGCTGAGAGATATCTTGGCCTCCCTTACCAAATTCAGGGCAAGATTGGGTTGATTATTATCCTGACCTCCTTGCAGCATAGTGCACTGCAGCCATGATGATGATCGAAATCACAGAGTCACAATCAAGGATCTAAGTTCACAGTTACAGTTATAGATTCAGATACAATTTATGCAGTTTAATTGATTATAAATGACTTAGCCATGCATATGTTATATTCATGTTCTCTCATTTTAGAAGTATATATTTTAATCAAATTGAGGGCACAAAGTATTTTATTATCAAGCTATTTTTAATCTGCGTGTGCTTGTATTTACGTAGTACTCGTTATCCCCCCATATTCTTGCTGAGTCCTTTAGACTCACTATACTTATTGTTTTCAGGTGAGGAGTATTTCATTGAGACCGAGGGGCAAGACTATCGAGTGGACTGCGTTGCAGGCACGTCACATTCCTCTGACCATGCTAGTCTTCCGCAAGAGATTATTTTAGCACTTTAAAGTCTTTCATTTTGTTGATTGGATAAATGATATTATAAGGATTTATTGATTTATTTGTGGGCATGTAAATATGTAGTTGCTTAATCTTTTGATGTTCGAAATGTCGAATCTTTTCTCCGGTTCTCGTTCCTTTCTCGATTTTATTTAGTATTGTTGTTTGCATTTTAAATTGTTGTCCGTGACAGGCGGGTTTGAATATTTATAGAGGGGTCATGTCAAAAATTTTCGAAAACCCGCATTTTATTTATTTATTATTTAGTAGAGGTCAGGGTCGTATCAGCGCTGGTGCGCCCGAAGTGGCAGAAACTTTTACTCCGCGCCCGAGCCAGCGCGGGTGCGCCCAAACGGCCAGAAAATTTCTCAACATGTTTTCTTTTGCTGTCAAAGGAAGATTGTTAATGTAGATCATCTAGAACCAACTCAAAATACATAACAATAACATTAACACCATCCAAACTCAATCTAAACATGCATTTCAACATCTTTATATACAACATAGGATCAAAGCTTGCTACAACCATATCTAGGTTGGCTAAAATACCAAGTTTACAAAACATCTAAATGTCACAATTTCTGAAACATCTCATAACTAAGTTCATAGTACAAGTTTTACAGCATGTTGTGACAGTAAGATCTAGTCTTAAACCCGAAATCTCCACATCTATATCGATCAAGTTCTTTCACGGTCGCCTCTGACTCGTTCCTGCCCCACCTATTGTCATGCACACATACAAACATATCAATAGCCGGATAACTCCGGTGAGAATTTAATTCCAGTATAAAACAACATAATACATGCATTAATCAAACAACACGTATTGTAAAACAACAAAAACTCATATCAATTTAATTAAGCAATAACAACTTCATCATGCAAGATATCAAATATCATCAAACATAATCCCAAGGAATAGAAGTTCATCAACATAACCCAAAGGAATAAAAGTTCATCAACATAATCCAAAGGAATAGAAGTTCATCTATATCAACTAGAAGCAATGCATGATTTAAAATCGGTTATCATCTCGGTATCGGTTCTTTTTGGGATCCCTGGGAAAAGAAACACAAAAACTCTCCCACCTACTCTCCCATTCGAGGTGGCGTTGCGTTCTTATTCCAGGACTTTGGCCCACTATATCGAGCTTCAAGAAATAGGGATGAATCAATCTCCTATGCTCCTCAATATAAGTCCAAACATCCTATCTCTTCTTAGCGACTCAGCCATCAAAATCTCAAGAAAGAGTTGGCTCAATATGAATGCAACACACTCTAGTATCATAAGAATAAAAGCCAACTAAATGCAAGCTAGATCAAGCAAGCAACCATCTATACAATTAAAAGCAATTCAGCATATAGTATGTGGTTTTAGAAAGGGCACTCAATAAAGTCATATTGAGTGTGCAAAACCCTTTACTCTAAGGTTGTATTATACCTTTCTTTTTCTTGGTTTAAGGTTGTTGAAGTTCTGAACAAGCTGCACAACAAAAGCTCAATCAAAAATCTGCTCAAGACTCCATCCATTCTTCAAGGATAGAAGTCACAAACCTTGTCCAATTCTTCTCGGTTCGAAGGTGGATTCCCGAGCTCGTAATACTTAAATATAAATCTGAAATAAAGCATATTCAAGCTACATAGATCAGCAATAACTCACTTCAAGCTCAGCTCAATCAAATGGATTCAAAGTCTAGCCAATTCTTGACTCGACGGCGTAACGATACAAATTCGGTAACCGAAACTCAACTCTATCAATTCTATCATTCAAATCAACTTCAATATCATCTCATATCAGTTCAATATCATCATATATAAGCAAAATCAGAAGAATAAATTTCGAAATATAAGTTGGAAATTCATATCAAATGCAAACAACGCTCGTTCTTCGATCCGACTTCGATGATTTTATTTATCGATTGTATTTTTCCGGTTTGGTAATTTGGATTGTTTTCGCAGTTACCCTGATTATGTTTATTTACAGTTTAATTGCATGGTTAAATTTTTTATTAGTAGGTGATCACTGTGCGGGTCACTATACCCATCTGTTCCAGCTTTAATTTCTGATTTGCCTTCAGTACTAACAAAACTCCTGATAGATGTGTGTTTAACAACAGGGGAGAAAACTTCATTGAAATCTATTCCCTCCTTTTGGTGAATCCCTTGGTCACTAACTTTGCTTTGAATCTTGCAGCTTCAACACTTGGGATGCCCTCCTTCATCTTGAATATCCACTTGCTTCCAATTATCTTTCTGCCCTTTGACAGCTCCACTAATTCCCATGTATCATACTTATTTAGTGATCTTATTTCCTCAAGCATAGCTTCTTTCCATTTCAATCTATGCTTACATTTTACAGATTCTATATAAGATCTTGGTTCATCATCACTCATGGTTTGTGATACATTCAAGGCATATGCTATCAGATCCGCATATCCATATTTAACAAGTGGTTTGATTTGCCTTCTTACTCTATCCCTTGCTAGAGTGTAATCCTTTAATTCATTTTATTCTTGTGGATGAGGAATCTTTTTGTTTTCTGAATGTACATCATGATGAGTTTGCAAATGAGTACTGTCCCTTTGTGAGTCCACCAAAATGTGATCAACATTATCTAAATGCTTGTCTGGACTTAATTCATTTGCAACAGGTGTTTGCATTAACATTCTATCCTCATCAAAGGTGATGTCTATGCTTATTACAGATTTCCCAACTCCATTTTCCGAGATCCAAACTCTATATCCTTTAATTCCCTCTGGATATCCAAGGAGGATAGACTTCTTAGCTCTTGGTTGGAGCTTTCCTTCATTCACATGTATATAAGCAGTACATCCAAACACTCTTAGTGTTTTATAATCCCCCTTCTTTCCTGACCAGACTTGAATATGTGTCTTGAAGTCCGAAGCTACATAGGGACATCTATTTATTATATATCATGTTGTAGCTGCAGCTTCCACCCAAAAGCTTTTAGGGAGTTTTGCCTTTGAGAGGATGCATCTAACTCTTTCTAGAAAGGTTCGATTCATCCTTTCAACAAGTCCATTATGTTGTGGAGTATGTCTAACTGTCAAGTGCCTTGCTATGCCACTTCTTTTGCATAGGTCATTGAATTCATCGTTGAGATACTCCAAACCATTATTAGTTCTCAACCTCTTAACTCTCTTACTTTTTTGGTTTTCAACCAGAGTTTTCCAGTCTATGAACTTCTTCAGGGCTTCATTATTGTGCTTTATCGTGTCCATATCCTTCTAGAGTAATCATCAATGAATGTTATGAAATATTTTGAGCCTCCATGAGTTTGAGTCCTTGCAGGTCCCCATACATCTGAGTGTATGTAGTCTAGTGTGCCTTTAGTGCTATGTTCTGCCTTCTTGAACATAACTCCAGTTTGTTTCCCTAGAACACAGTGCTCACAGAAATCCAGTTTGCTAATTTGGTCTTTGCCAAAAGCTCCTTGCTTATTTAGTTCAATTAGCCCTCTTTCACTTATATGTCCCAGCCCGACGTGCCAAAGTTTGGTCTTATCAAACCTGACTTGAGCATTCAAAGCAGCACTATCAATGCACGATCTCCATTCCAGAACATACAAGCCATTGTGTCTTAGTCCTTTCGTTACAACCATCACACTTTTTGTGACAGTAAGGACTCCATTCTTAGCTTTGAACTCATAGCCCAATTGATCCAGCATTCCAAGTGATATCAAATTTCTTTTCATTCCTAACAAATCTCACATCAGATAAGGTTCTAATTGCTCCATCACTTAGCTTAACTTGATGGATCCAATGCCTTCAATTTGACAGGCTACATTGTTTCCCATAAGAACGTTTCCACCATCAATTTTAGTAAAACCACTGGAACCACTCTTTGTATGGAATCATGTGAAAAGAACACCCTGAGTCCAAAATCCAGTCTTTTTTAGAATTCTCAATAGTGACTAGCAACACATCTATACTTTCATAACCATCCTCTGCCACTGCTGCATCTCTCGAACTAGATTCCTTTTCTACTTGTTTCTTATTCCGTTCTGGACAATCTCTCCTGAAATGTCCTTCCTTGTGGCATGAGTAACATTTTCTTTTAAACTTAGGTTTTGATCTTGATCTAGACTTGCCTCTAAACTTGGATTCCCTTTTATTTGATCTGCCTCTTGCAAAAAGTCCTTCACTCTGATCATATCATTATTTGTCCCAGATTTCTTGTTTAGCTCTTTTGACAATAAGGCATCATGTACTTCCTCTAGAGTTAAAGATTCTTTACCATAGATCATGGTATCCTCGAGATTTTCTTAAGTATTCGGGAGAGATTGCAACAATAGCAATGTTTGGTCCTCATCTTCAACTTTAATCTCTATGTTTTACGATCCAAGATACTCTTATTGAAATCATCAACGTGATCTTCAATCGATTTCCCACTCGAAATCTTGAAAGCATACGACTTTTTTTTAAGGAAGAGTCTATTGCTAGAAACTTTGTCATGTAAAGATACTCAAGCTTTACCCAAATTGTAGATGCAGACTTCTCCTTCGACACTTCTCGTAATACCTGGTGGCCAAGACTCAAAATTATGGCACTATGTGACTTTGCAAGAATGTACTTGTCAAGCACCTTGACTTTATCAGGTACATTTTCTTCTCCAAGGAGTGCATCTTCGAGTCCATTTTGAACTGACAATACCCTCATCTTCAACCTCCATAAACCGAAATTATTTTTGCCCATAAATTTCTCAATGTCAAAACGTGTGTTACTCATCTTTAAGCCGGTCTCTGATGCCAGTTTGTTATGCAAGAACAAGGATTCATAAGACGATCAACAACAATCCACACAGTATATTACCAAGGAACAAAATACGACTCAATCAAAACAAAAGCAATCAATCATCGATGAACAAAGAAAAATGACGCAGCGATATATAGTGGTTCGGATCTAAACATCCTACATCCACTTATGGACCAAGGCACATTCACTATCACCAGAAAAACCAAGTGAAACAATCATTTTACAATCACTGAGCTAGCTTCGCCATCGCAGTACACATTCAAGAATTGAATCTAGGATTAAAGATACAAACACTCATGATCAACTCCCTAATCTAATCTCCAGAAGATTACAGAAAACAAGAAGGAATACATATTGATGTTCTTGAAGTCAAATCGCATCTCCACTTCCTCTTGCGTCTCCCCCTTTATCTCAGTTCTATATATGCAGCAGCTCGTGCATCTTCAGTTGAGTCGGTTGGATTAGTTCACATGAGGATGATCATCTTGTGTTTTCTTGTGCACCCCAATTCATTCTTAGTTTTGATTGGACACGTGAATAAGTAAGCCAACTCATCACAATTATTCTTAAACCATCTATCACCTAGACATTTTGAGCTAATATATTTGGTTCTTCTTCTTCTTAAAAAAAATGAATTGCGATTCTAAATGCATTTTATTAATATCGAACTGAAGATTGTAAGTGAAAAAAAAAATTACTTTGCTCGTCTCTTTTCAAAATTCCAAGCTAATATATATTTTTTAAAATTCCAAACGAACATTTACATAATATTATTGCTAAGAAAGTGAGAGAATGATACGTGAAAATTAAAAGTGGGGATGTCACGTGAAGCTCTTTACTTTTTCTTCGACCATATTGCTTTGGAGTTGTTGATACGAATCACATAAATGCATTAACTCATAAAAATAAGATACGTAATGTGCTTTCTCGTTTGGTTGCAATTTTATATTAAAGATTTTTGCTTCCTATATTCAAATTCAATTTTAACGAGCTATATTAAAATTTATTTTATTTTATTTCAAAATTTAGTCTTTTTCTACGTGACGTTGGTGTGTCTAGTGTCATTTGAGGATTTTTAAAATATTGCAACGGAAAATTAGAGGACCCAAATTGCCAAAACAATGAAAAAAAATACATGATTTATAATTATCAATTTTGACAATATTGCATGTGGATCAAAATCGTAGAGAGTAAACATAGATGACAAAAAAATAGGTTCCTCTTTAATTCATTCAAATGTGTGTATGCTGTCTAGCTAACTATATATTTTTTTTCTTCCTTTGAGAAACTACTTGAAATTCTAAGACAGTTTAAGCGAGTATTTGGAAAGAAAATAATTAATATGTATAAGTTTGAATTATTTCCAACTAAAATGCTTTTTAACCTCTAATTTCAACAAAATAAATATACAGTATTTTTTTTTTTTTTTGAGAGAATTATATAGTGTTTTAGCATTAAGGTATAATACTTTTCTGACAGGTATGACTAAGTGGAGATTAACGTCCAAAGATTGAGCGAGACTAACGATTTGATCAAAAATGAGAAAAATATATAGTTACGTACAATCATGATTGACCATGCATATTAAACAAGTTAACATACAAAGTTTCAATTTTTTTTAATAAAATAAAAGGTAAAATTAAAATAATTTGAGACTCTTCCCTTTCAAAAATTTCAGTTCATTATTTTTTCCCAATATAAAATCATGTATTAATCAGACTTATAAAACTTATTTTATATATATATATATATATATATATATATATAGGATATTCCATCTATTATATATTTGGCTTGAGATAATTAAAAAACCATGCATATTGAGATATATATGAATATACATTTTATGTTTAAGCTCATAATGTTTACTTTTCTAAAACGTACCGTACGTGTATGACATTAATCGAGTTCGATCTCATAATTAAATGATATTGTTTCCTAAATTTCATATATATGTTTTTTATTTGAGAACCTGCATGTCGACATATTTCATGCACTCCACGAATTATATGATAGGACAATTCATTGACCAATGTAGTCCAACATTGGATGAGCACATAATGTGCTCACCCAGCTCAGCTCCTCTTAATTAATATAAAATGTCCCTACTCCGACAACATCACATTTCAGCATGTATATATTTAGTGATCTTAAGCATATATGATTGAGTAAAAATAGAAAAGCAAAAAATATATATAAATAATAAACTTGTTATAATCTCTTTGAGTAAAAATCCAACCTTGATAAATTCCCATCGCATGAATAATTTAATTTCCAGGTATGATCGATCATATATATATATATATATATATATATATATTATATCCAATTTGTAAACGTAACTTATTCAAGTTCCCTTTTGTTCTGATTTTTGGAACAGATTTTTTGACCAGAGGTAAATTTAAGGGATGAATAAAAAAAAAGAAAAAGAAAGGGTATTTCAGTAACTGCGTGGAACTCATGATTGCAGGCAGCTGTTTTAATATATAAGTTCACAGATATTCCTTTCCTTTTCATGTAGTAACCTGATAGATATATATGGTCTGAACCAAATTAAAGCTTATAAAGTTTGAGTACAAAATAATTAAGATAATTAAAGATGTGGAGATTTGAGGAAGCGATATCGATGTTAGTGCATGTTATGTTGAGAAAGAGCATTAGCATTTATCGTGAATTCGGTTTCATGGTGATTGATGCCTATTCTGTCATTACTTCAGTGATTCGATTTTCAGGCGTGTTTATGGTTAGATCAGATCATGCCTACTACAGGAGTCGCCGCCCATCTTCCTCCATGTTTCTGCGTTATGATGGTTAGAATTAATTAATAATATTCATGAAGCATATATCCATTTTCATCCATTTTTCATTTTCAGGCGTGATTGAGTCAATGCTTGCCAAGTGCTGCAAATCTCTTATATATAAATTAAATCACCTCTTGATCAGAGGATGCACGATCGACTTGGTGATTCTTTAATTTTCACCTAATAATAATAATTTATGTTGCCGATTCTCAGTAAATTAAGCTATATACATAGTTGATCAAACTCATTTCGTTGTACTTTGTGACCTTGGCGTCGGTAAGAGAACCCTAGGGTTTTCATTGCGAATGATGTATGAAATCCCAACTTGGATTCTTGGTAAATCTTTGCTAGCTCATTGACATAAATAGTTACACTCAACTCCTACTATGAAAATTACAATTTTTAGTCCTTATTTATTTGATTATTTATGAATTTTATAAACAATTTTGGCCGTGTACAGTCATTATTATTGGAACCGAATTTGCTATTCATATGTACGTTAACTGTGATAATTAATTAAATCATGATAGAGTTTCCGTCGACAAATTAGTGTCAAAGTGTAATTGTGAAACAAGAGATATGTGACGTGAAACAATGTCATCCAAACATAAAATATCTTTTTTTGAAACATAAAATAGGCGCTAGATGTCTAAACATATCAGGCAAGTAGCACACAATTGGGTAATAACGAATGATCGGAAAATTAGCATTTTAGTCCTGTATGTTGGCTTCATTTTGGTTTTGGTCATGTATATTGGCTTGTTTTGGAAAAGATCATGTAACTTTGTTTTTATTTTGGATTTAGTCTTACATGTTGATTGTTTTGGTTTTGGTCCTATAAGTTGACTTACTTTTTGATTTTGGTTCTATACAAAGTTATGTTTTGAAAAAAAGTACGGGAATTTGGATTTTTTTTGGATTTGGTCTTATTAGTTGACTTGTTTTTTTATTTTGGTCATGGAAAAGATACGGTTTTTACCAAATTAAGCTCGGTTAAGTTAGAATAAGCGCCTATGTTTTTTATTTTAAAATAATAAATTAAATTTAGAATTTAGAAGTTGACTTTCCAACTTCACCGCTTAATCTTTTATAATAAATATTTTTTATGATTTTATAATTAAATAAATTAGGTTTAAAATTTAGATGTTGACCTTCTAATTATTTTTTAAAATAATAATTATGTTCTAAAAGGTACAATAACTTGATTTATTTATTTATTTTTCCTCCCTCGCCGAAACTGGAGGGATCAGCAAAATTTTGCTTATTTGCAGTGTTCTAAAAAACACGCTCAAGCGGCGATTAAGCGTGATAAAAGTGAAACATGCCTAAAAAGCTCTGCTTTCGAGAAAAGCGGAAAAAAAAAGTCAACCATAATTGAGACCATAGTTGAGAACGATAAAAAAATATATTAGAGTGTTACTTTTTAAAAGAACGAAAGTATGTTTTAAATATATTTTTAGTTTTTAGCTAATTTTGTTAATTTAGGTTGGAACTTATTTATATGATCATTAATAGGTGCTAAGTGGGCGAACACTTAGTGCCAAATAAATAAAAAAATCGAAGTTACAGTTAAGAACGATATAAATGAATGTTTTTTGTTACTTTTTAAAATAACAAAAGTATGTTACATTTAATACATTAAATTAACATATTTTAAATTTTATTAAATTATTTAGATTAAAAAAATTTTAAGCGTAAAAAAATATTTTTTTATTAGTTAGTTGTAATTATCTCAAACCAGTAAGCAGATAAAACATGAAAGAATAAAAAATATTTATTACAAAAATAATTAGAGATCAATTTCTAAATTTCAAAACATGATAACATACAGGACGAAAACCAAAAAACAAACCAACTTACAGGACCAAAACCAAAATAAGGCAACATATAGGACTAAATCCAAAAACAAAATCGAGTTACAGGATTTTTTCTAAAACAAGCCAACATACAGGACCAAAACCATAAATAAGCCAACATACAGGACCAAAATGCTAATTTTCCCAACGAATGATAGTTAACCTTGTGGATTCCGACATTGTTTTCGCATGGTTTATGTTTCCATGGATGGATAACTGTGCCTATAATAAATAAACATCCAAATTCCAAAATAGTCAGGTTTTCCAAACAAGTCTAAATATATATTAAACCAGATATACAACAGAAGTTCATTAGCATTAGCTAAACCATAAGCCAAGAGCATATGGCCTTCAATACTTTCTGAAAGTCAGGTTCAGACGACCCGGTAGAAGTCCTGTCTTCTCCAGCAACCCATGAGGAGCTGTTCTCGGAAAAATATTTGTCACGCCATGAAAAATATGCCTAGATTCAGCACCAAATATCAGCACATCTCCGGATTCCAGCATGAGACTATCAGCTTTCTCAACATCCCTCTGATTACCGTACAAAAACTCAGCCGAATCACCAATAGACATTGAAACAACAGGTAACCCTTTCCGAAGACTATCATCAGTTTCGTCCCGATCCTGCTTAATTTGGGTAAGAATGTGTTACAGCAATTGGCACAACAATAACAAATATGGTAGTATTATAACATGTTAAATTGATATAGTACCGAGGTACAATAATGTAGCCATACATTCGTACACACTATAGTGTAGTAATATAATGTTTTGTAGTGTAGTGTTGTTTAGTGTAGCGCAATATCCAGATAGCATCATGTGGAGTAATAATAGTACAGTGCAGTATTTTGTAAGGCTAATGCCTACTGTAGTGATCTAATAGCATCAGTTAATATGTAACTATAATCTAGCAAGTTATTTCTAGTAGAGTATGGTGATATAACAATATTGGGATAATCTATACAATACTCTGATTAAAATTCTGAATGTTAGAGATGTATATATTGAACACTCGGAACTATCGGGGCATGTAGGCTTGATTCAATTATCCTAATTGTTCCAACTAGCTAGCACACAAAACCAAAGTCCCAGCATTTGGTTTCATATATCCCTAACATAGGAAATAGATTTTTAACATATCTTCCGTGGATTATATCGTGAGTTTTAGTCAGACTAGCTAAAATTAACAATATATAAGCAAACAATATGTGTGATTAAATAGAAACCTGATGCAGACCAAGTCGACCATTTGTGGTGTAGAAATTGACAATACACAAATCTGGTGACATTTTTGGGAGCATGTCATCCGCGTCTGTGACGTCCATGACTTTTTTTATCAGACGATGAGAATCCTCGAGTGATCTGGCGACTACCGAAGAGAAGTGAGATGGAATGTCAGGGGGAACAACATTGTCATGCGGCCGGATTTGTGCATATGCTCTTGTTTGAGGATCCCAATCAAGACCAAGACACATCATGAACAAGCGCAATTTGGCTCCGTCTTTATAACCAGGTCGGTAAAACCCGCTTGGACCAAGACCTAATTCTCGACATTTCTTTACAATGTTCACCTGCAAGAGACATAACTAGCACGGTTTTCTTCATCATTTCAAAGTGCAAAAGTCGAGTATTACAGGAATATATACCTGCTCACTGATTGGTATATAATTTTTCAACAATACCATTCCAGGTCTCAGTACTTGACCGGTCTCTTCTAATGAGTTTGCAACATCACATTGTTCCTTTGGAACCCAAATTTTATTCATAGAACCTTTGCGGGGCTTCTGTTTTGTCGCGTTTCGAAAACAAATATCAAATGGTTGCACGATGCTACTGCCAGGGAAGACATAATTGGGTTTCTTCTAAGGTTTGGACTTTTAGAAGCAGAAAGTTCACACTTGTTTCCGAACATTGCGGGCATGTCCGAATCCTTGGGAGCCTTTGAAGCAACTGATGCTTGATCAAGTTTCTCATTTTCTCGAGTCCCCAAGTCTACTCTAATTTTCCTTTTACGTTTAGGTTCAGGAGCGGTACTAGCAGAAAGTGAGGGATATTCATCATCATAGGAAGCTTCAGCTGTTATGCATTGATCTTTCCTAGCGAGCCGAACAATTTGGTCTTGGCCATTATCATCACCCTTTGGCATACACAAAAATTTTAAACTTTGCAAAATGCATGAAACTATGTAAAAGATTAGCCACCCACTTCAGATATCGTACTTCATGCCAGGAAATAATAACCTCAAAAAGTTTGCAGTAGAGATCTTTAATGCCAGATAAAATCTTAAATCAGCACAACCACATTTTAACAATCCATTCCCCGGTGGCATTCCAAATGTTTGATAAAATAACCATTCGAATCCCTCAATACATACAATATAAGAAAAGGAGAAAAAGAAGAAACATAGAAAACTCACATTCTTGAAGGATGATTTCATGCTTCTATTACTCATCGTTCCAAGAAACGAGGACCTTCCGCCACAAAAATTCTTGGACAATGAGGAAATGGGTGTTGCTGCGAAAATTGCACGATTGAAAGAACCCGTATGCATGAGACCCCGAGAAATCAAATCACATAAAAAAAGAGTAAAGTTGAAGTGGGCTGCAGGCTTCTCCTAATTAATGAAAATGAATATTGTGAGAGAACCGAAGCGTCTTCGCCACCAAAACGCCAAGAGTCTCACCAAGTTCAGTGTTTCCTATCAATAGCGGTTTGGTTGGAGAATTCATTCAAAACATGAATGGGAAAATTATTACCATTTTAGTCCTGTATGTTGACTTCATTTTGGTTTTGGTGCTTGTTTTGGAAAAGATTCTGTAACTTTATTTTTATTTGGGATTTAGTCCTACATGTTGATTGTTTTGGTTTTGGTCCTATAAGTTGACTTAATTTTTTATTTTGGTCTTATACAAAGTTATGTTTTGAAAAAAAGTACAGGAATTTGGATTTTTTTTATTTGGTCATATTAGTTGACTTGTTTTTTTTATTTTGGTCATGGAAAAGATACAGTTTTGACCAAATTAAGCTCGGTTTAAGTTAGAATAAGCGCATATATTTTTTATTTTAAAATAATAAATTAAATTAGAATTTAGAAGATACTTTCCAACTTCACCGTTTAAGCTTTTATAATAAATATTTTTTTATGATTTTATAATTAAATAAATTAGGTTTAAAATTTAGATGTTGATCTTCTAATTATTTTTTAAAATAATAATTATGTTCTAAAAGATACGTTTTCTTTTTGCTTATTTGCAGTGTTCTAAAAAGCACGCTTAAGCGGCGATTAAGCGTGATAAAAGTGAAACATACCTAAAAAGCTCTCCTTTCGAGAAAAGCAGAACAAAAAAAGTCAACCATAGTTGAGAACGATAAAAAAATATATTATAGTGTTACTTTTTAAATGAACGAAAGTATTTTTTAAATATATTTTTAGTTTTTAGCTAATTTTGTTAATTTAGGTTGGAACTTATTTATATGATCATTAATAGGTGCTAAGTGGTCGAACATTATGTGCCAAATAAATAAAAAAATCGAAGTTACAGTTGAGAACGATATAAATGAATGTTTGTTTGTTACTTTTTAAAAGAACAAAAGTATGTTACATTTAATACATTAAATTAACATATTTTAGATTTTATTAAATTATTTAGATTAAAAAAAGTTTAAGCTTAAAAAATTATTTTTTTATTAGTTATTTGTAATTATTTCAAACCAATAAGCAGATAAAACATGAAAGAATAAAAAATATTTATTAAAAAAATAATTAGAGATCAACTTCTAAATTCCAAAACATGATAACATACAGGACGAAAACCAAAAAACAAACCAACTTACAGGACCAAAACCAAAATAAGCCAACATATAGGACTAAATCCAAAAAAAAAATCGAGTTACAGGATGTTTTTCAAAACAAGCCAATATACAGGACCAAAACCAAAAAGAAGCCAACATACAAAACCAAAATGCTAATTTTCCCAAACATAAAAATACAAAATAAATTATTTTTGAATAAATAAATATTTATCAAAACATCAAAAACAGTTTTTTTTTTTTTTTAAAAAAAAGAGCTTACAACCTGTGGGCTGTGTATATAATCTTATACAATACCAGTTTTTGGCAAAATGGATTGATTGGGCTTCTTGGGAATATGTTATTGGGCATCCCACAATATCTACGAGAGCTATTTATTATATCAAAACATAATTGTAAATACCATTTTCATTTTATATCATATGTCAGTCTTATTTACTTATTTTACACTTGTTGCGTATTTTATATCATTGAAATTCTTACGTAAACATGATAGTTTTTATTGTATTTAAATTAAGGGAAACTTGTAGATAACTCCCTAAATCAAACATAACTTTCAATTTACTACCTATATTTGTCTTTCCGAAAATGCCCTTGTCGTTATTTTAATCATTATTATTTCTTGAATTATCAAATGTGGAATCGGATTCAAAATCTGATTCACTTGATTCATCAAGATAAAAAATATTTTTATCGTCGGATGAAAATTCAATTGTTTCTACAGGATAGAATCCAATAGTATATATTTCTTCAAGAATTTTAATTTTATTTTTCTTTTCGTTTCGTTTTGGACATTCATTCGCATAATGTCCTTCTTCGTTGCACAACCAACATGTGCAATTCTTTCCTTTACCCTTTGGGCAAGGTGGTTTTTTGTTATCAAACTGTTTATAAAATTTTCTTTTATAAGGTTTTCTGAAGAAATTCTTTTTAAATTTATTTTTCTTATAGGGAATAAATTTCTTATTAAAAGATTTATAAGGTTTATTAAATTTATTCTGTTTCTGTCGTTTTAAATATTTGTGTGACATGTTTGTTTTGCAACCGTATTCTTTTACCGTGAGTTCTATTTTGTCACAACAAAGTTTATTGTTTTGTTTGTAGGATTTAGAGATTCTTTTATTTAGTGTTACTTAATGACATTTCTTTGTTATTATGTCTTTGATGAATTTAATAGCTCCTCCTAAAGTTTTAGCATAAGGACTAGTTAAGAATTCATCTTTACTGTTTATAGGTATATTAGGTATCTTATTAAAGATACTTAGTTTATAATGTTCCTTTTTATCAGCATCTATTAATTGATAATAGTTTGTTTCATAATCACAAACAAATTCTTCTAAGTAACATAAATTGCATAATTTAATATTATCTAAAATAAAGATTGCTCTATTTTGTTCTATGTTCTTAGCTACCAAATTAGCATCATTATTAGAAACTCCTAAAAATTCTTGGTACAAGGCATCAACAAATAGTTTGAAATATCGATGTCCTGTCATTCCTTGTGGTAGATTAGTAATTACTAGGTTTTCAGCCCAAGTTCTTACTGCTCCTACCAGTGTCATTTTTATCATCCCATGAGTTAAAACTTGAATATTCTCACTTTTGTCTAATAATGGTGTTAATTGAATTTGTACTGATAGTTCATTTGCCCAATGATCTATCTTTGATTTTCTTTCTTTGGCTGTTGAACAACCTAAATCTAAGATATTCTGTTTCACAAATCCTGATGTTTTTGATTCTCTAAGAATATCTCTAACATCTTTATAAGATCCAGAGTATTTGAAACGACCCTAACTCTATAATAAATAAATATGCGGAAATTTTTTTTTTTTTTTTCTTATATACTACTAAATAAAATATGTACATATATGCCCATACATATATGCACAGGATAAAATATTTAAAATAAATACATGACTAAATAAATAAACAATTAAATACTTAAGGAAAAATGCATTCTTTAAAATAATTAAACATCTGAGTCAACCCTAGAATTTAAAATATACTGCATAAATAAAATAATTAAAATATGTGCATGCACTAAAACATTTAATAAAATATTCCCATAAACCTCAACCACTAAAAATATAATAAAATGTTTCACATGACATCATGCACGGTGACTCAGAAGCTGTCACGGTCACGGGGCTACTGCAGCTCTGCTCATACGTCCTCACCACCGGTAGGAGTAACCTGCTCCTCTACGTACTCACCTGCACCATATCAGTGTAGTGAGCCTAGAGGCCCAACATGCATACTAACAAGGGTTCAAAATAATTTAAAACAATTTAATACTAATACATACATATACATGAATGAGCATGCTTAAAAATTACATAACATAACTTACTTAAATAAACATAAATACATAATACATAACATACATACTTGAGTTGTTGAGCATTTATTTTCTTAACATCGAATGGTCCTATCCGTAAGTGTGACCCATAGTGCGACTGATCAGTCTAAGAAACCATCGTACGAGGCTGGTGGCGAACCACCCATACATAAATGGCAGAAAACTGCCCATACATAAATGGCAGAAACTGCCCATACATAAATGGCCACACTACTTCAATTTCCACTTAAAATATTTTATTTGCTCAACCATAGAAATTAAATCATAGCATAAAAATTGATTTCATGAATGCATGTACTTAAATAAATTGTGTGTCCTTCATATATATTTAATTTAATTTTCTTACTAACATATAAATGTTAAAATAACTTAAATGCATAAAAATAATTAAATATATATTCAGGACACATGCATATTTTCTCATGGATGGTTCTGGACTGCTGGCCCTACACTCAAGCCCATTAACTTAAATCTGGCCCATTAACATACTTAAGCCCAGTAACTTAAACTTTAAGCCCAATTAATTAATATAAGCATAATTAAATTAATTAAGCCCATTAAAATTACACTAAGCTCAATAACACTTAAACTGGCCCAACGGGCCCAAAAACCCAAAGACTGACCCAATAACTTTTATGGGCTCAAAAGCCCACAAAATTAATGGACTAACTTAATTAAAATTTTAAAAGTCCAAATAAAATTATTTGGGAGTCCAAATAATTTTATTTCAATTTAATTGACTCAAAAACCCATTAATTCATAAAATATTTTAAAAATAAAAAGACTCGAGCCCGGCCCACCAAACCCGGACCCGGACCCACTTAACCCGACCCACTAACTTACTGACCCAACCCGGACCCCTGACCCGACCCGGACCACCCTAAACCCTAGAACCCGAAACCCTAGTCTCCCCCTTGGCCGCGGCCGTGTGCAGCAGCCGTTCCATGGCTGCTGCCGGCCTGCTCCGGCCGCCACTGGCCGGAGCGCCGCTGCCCGGACGTAGCCCACGTCCGGGCGGACCTAACCTGACCGGACCCCAGCCCCCATGCAGCCCGGAAACTGGAACCCGACGGCTCTTCCCTTCAAACCCTAACCTGCACGCAGCTGGACTCTTCACCCCTAAACCGATCGGCCTAGCCCTTCTCAGACCCAAGCCCCGCCATGGTTCAATCCTTAGGCACCCTAGGACCCCTCTTGACCGAACCCTCAGCCCTGAACCAAGCCATGCCATCAAAACAATCGTGAACCATGAATATGCACGCAAACAACAAATCTTCAACCGATTTTCTGAAAAATTACTAAAAGAATTTCCATGCCTACCTTAACCTACATAATATATACTGATATGATGTTAAAAACAAGAAGAAAATCATGCCTTTCACCGTAGAAGTTGATTAGAACGCACGTAGGACGTTTCCGGGACGACGGGGCGACGAAAACGAGCTTTGGACCTTCAAAAGTGTGGCTATGGTGTTCTTCCTTGGCTTGCTAGGTGAAGAAGATGACTATGGAGGTGGATTGGGGTGTCGGCTGAGGAGTGATGGAGGCGTGTGTGTGTGTGGGGTTTGGGGTAGATTAGGTTTTGATTTTGTTGTGTTAATTAAAAAGGTATAGGTTAATTAAATAAAGATAAAAGGTTTTAAATATCAAATATACAACTTAAACTCCTAATTAAAAATTTAAAATCTGATAACTAAAAATAAAATCTCGAAATTATAATTTAAGGGAATTTTAAAAGTGATTAAAAGTCATTATCTTGGCTAATTTTGGATAAAAAGGACTCCTAAAATTATATAAAATCAAATACTAAAAATTTTGAGATAATAAAACTCAAAATAATATTTTAAGGCTCTAAAAAGGTTCATAAAATAATTTAGGTGGAAAGTTGTCATCTCGTCCGTCCACGGTCCCGTCTACGCGATCAAATAATAAAAATACTAAAAATCATAAAAATCACTAATTATGGGTTAAATGCTTAAAAATAAATTAAATCATGCACAAATAATTCACATAATTATTTAACCCATAAATCATAAATTTAAATAATTAAATATCCTAATTATGCAGGCGGATTTACGTATTTAAAATACCGGGTGTTACAATTCTCCCTCCCTTAAATTGAATTTCGTTCTCGAAATTAAAGTACTTACCTGAACAACTCCGGGTAGCGAGTCCTCATATCCTCCTCGGTCTCCCAAGTGGCTTCCTCCTCCGAGTGATTCAGCCACTGGACTCTGACCATCGGTATGACCCGCGTCCTAAGCCTCCGCTCCTCCCTAGCCAAGATCCGCACTGGTCTCTCCTCGTACACAAGATCTGGTGGCAACTGTAAGGGCTCGAAATCCAACACATGCGACGGGTTGGAGACATATCTTCGAAGCATGGATACATGGAAAACGTTATGCACTGCCGCTAGCCCTGGAGGTAGAGCTAAACGATAGGCCAACGTGCCAACTCGCTCCAAGATCTCGAATGGCCCTATATACCTCGGATTAAGCTTGCCTCTTCGTCCAAAACGCGCTACTCCCTTCATAGGTGACACCTTCAAGAATACGTGATCACCTACAGCGAACTCCAAATCTCGTCGTCTGGCATCTGCATAACTCTTCTGCCGACTCTGCGCAGTCCTCATCCTATCTCGAATCTGCGTCACAATGTCAGCTGTCTGCTGCACAATCTCAGGACCCAGCAAAATCCGCTCACCAACCTCATCCCAATGCACCGTAGATCTGCATCTCCTCCCATAAAGTGCTGCATAAGGAGCCATACCTATAGACGACTGAAAGCTGTTGTTATAGGTAAACTCCACTAATGGCAGTCTAGTCTCCCAAGATCCTCGAAAATCGATAACACAAGCTCTCAGAAGATCCTCGAGAACCTGGATCACTCTCTCGGACTGACCATCTGTCTGGGGATGAAATGCTGTACTGAACAAAAGTCTAGTCCCCAAAGCTGTGTGCAGACTCTTCCAAAACGCTGAGGTGAATCTCGGATCTCTGTCTGACACAATAGACACTGGTATGCCATGCAGTCTAACAATCTCTCTGATGTAAAGCTCTGCATACTGTGTCAAAGTATAAGTAGTCCTTACCGGCAAGAAATGAGCTGACTTGGTGAGTCTATCCACAATCATCCAAATCGCTGTACACCCTCTGGTACTCCTCGGTAAGCCAACCACAAAGTCCATCGTAATATTCTCCCATTTCCATTCCGGAATAGGGAGAGGTCTAAGAAGTCCTGCTGGACGCTGATGCTCTGCTTTGACTTGCTGACAAGTCAAGCACTCTGACACCACTCTCCCGATGTCACTCTTCATCCCTGGCCACCAATACAATAGCTGCAAATCTTTATACATCTTCGTACTTCCGGGGTGAATGGAGTACGGAGATGCGTGAGCCTCTGTCAAAATCTCAGCTCGCAGCTGATCGACGTTCGGTACCCACACCCTCCCACGGTACTGAACGATGCCATCCTCCACTGTATACAAGAGATTACCTCTAGCCTCATCTCTCTGTCTCCATCGCTGTAACTCCTCATCAGTGGACTGTCCCTCTCTAATCCGATCTCGCAGAACTGGCTGCACCGTCAACACTGACAAGCTCGGTGCATGGCCACTCGGATAGCACTCCAAACCAAATCTCTGAATCTCGGTCTGTAGTGGTAACTGTACAGTCAAACATGATACCACTGACGACTTCTGACTCAAAGCATCTGCCACTACATTAGCCTTACCCGGATGGTAGCTAATGTCACAGTCATAGTCCTTAACAAGCTCAAGCCATCTGCGCTGCCTCATGTTCAACTCCTTCTGGGTGAAGAAGTACTTGAGGCTCTTGTGGTCGGTGAAAATCTTGCACTTCTCGCCGTAAAGATAGTGCCTCCAGATTTTCAACGCAAATACCACTGCTGCAAGCTCCAAATCATGCGTCGGATAGTTCTGCTCATGAATCTTCAACTGTCGCGACGCATATGCGATAACTCTGCCACTCTGCATAAGTACTGCGCCCAAACCAAGCTTGGACGCGTCGGTGTACACCACTAACTCCTCATGTGGCACTGTCATACCTAACACAGGTGCTGAAGTAAGTGCATCCTTCAGCTGATCGAAGCTCCTCTGACAATCTGGACTCCAACTATACTTCGCGTTCTTCTTGGTTAAGGAAGTCAAGGGTACTGCAATAGAGGAAAAACCCTTGATGAACTTCCTATAGTATCCTGCTAAACCCAAGAAGCTACGAATCTCCGAAGCATTCTTTGGAATCCCCCAATCCCTCACTGCCTGCACCTTGGACTGATCCACTGCAATCCCATCCCTAGAAATAATGTGGTCTAGAAACGCCACCTGCTCCAACCAAAATTCACACTTACTGAACTTTGCAAACAGTCGATGCTCCTTCAAAGTCTGCAAGGCTGTATGCAAATGCTGTGTATGCTTCTCAATGCTCCTCGAGTAGATCAATATGTCATCAATGAATACAATGACAAACTGATCTAGATACGGCTGGAAGACACGATGCATGAGATCCATAAAAACTGCTGGAGCATTGGTCAACCCAAAAGGCATCACCAAGAACTCATAGTGCCCATATCGTGTCCTAAAGGCCGTCTTAGACACATCTGAATCTCTGACTCTCAGCTGATGGTAACCAGATCGCGATCGATCTTGGAGAATACCGAAGCTCCCTGCAACTGATCGAATAAATCCTCTATCCTCGGTAGTGGATACTTATTCTTCACTGTGACTCTGTTGAGCTCTCGGTAGTCAATGCACAATCTCATGCTGCCGTCCTTCTTCTTCACAAACAACACTGGAGCTCCCCATGGAGAAAAGCTAGGACGAACAAAACCCTTCTCCAACAACTCCTGAATCTGCTCCTTCAACTCTCTCATCTCTGTAGGAGCAAGTCGATACGGTGCCTTAGAGATAGGCACAGTATCCGGCAACAACTCAATACTGAACTCCACCTCTCTCACTGGTGGAACTCCTGCAACATCGTCAGGAAAAACATCTGGATAGTCACGTACCACCTCTATATCTGATAAAGATCTGCTAGAAACATCTGAGGTAGTGACCACACTAGCAAGAAAACCCTGACATCCATGGCGCAACAGTTTCCTCGCACGAACAAGTGATATCATCTGAGGAATACTGCTAGACTGAGATGCAAAGAAAGTAAACATCTCACCTCCTGCTGGCTTCACTGACACTGTCCTACGTCGGAAATCAATCGAAGCTCCATTAACTGATAGCCAGTCCATACCCAAAATCAAGTCAAACCCAGTCAACGGAAGAACCACTAGATCTGCTCGAATGGAGTGTCCCTGCAGCTCCAATTCCAGATCCCTGATGACACTAGTGGTAGTGATAATCTGTCCGGATGGCATGGTAACATCGTAACCACTGTCTACAACCTCCGGTGAAATGCCTATCCGTCTGATAAAATCTCGGGAGATAAACGAATGCGTGGCTCCTGAATCTAGCAACGCAAACGTGGAGTTGCCTCCAACTAGAATTCTCCCTGCACGCAGAAGATTCCCAACAATTCATACCACTATTCTCCCAAGGTTAAAACACTAAAATCCTTAATTCTAATCACAAAGAAACAAAATTCTTATTCTAGCATGCTGATAATTAAACTCATGTAACAGGCATTCAGATATAATCGCAATTAAACAAAAGCAAAGAATTGAAAAAGTTCTAGGGGTTAGGTATACCGATGATCAAGGAGGTATCTGGGTCTGCCTCCTCAGCCTGCATCACATATACTCGCCCATTGACGTTCTGCCTCTGCGGGCAGTTGGCAACCTGATGCCCCGGCTCCTTGCAACGATAGCAGACTCCTGCTCCCATAAGGCACTGTCCGGAATGCATCTTCTGACACTTCGGACATACTGGATATCTTCCTGGAGTAGGGGCCCCGCCCCTAGTCTGCTGCTGTGGCTTCCCCTGAGGCCTCTGCTGATTTGGGCCCTTAGATGGCCCTGTAGACTGCTTCTTCGCAGGTGGCTGCGAAGATGGTCGCTGATACCCTGTCTGCACAAACTGCCTCTTACCCTGCTGCTCTCTCTGTATCTCCCTCCGTCCCTCCTCGGAACGCAAGGCCCTGCTGACTGCAGACTCATATGTAAAGACGTCTGCCATACGTACGTCATGCCTGATCTCAGCCCTCAAGCCCTCAACAAACTGTCGCAGCTTCTCCTGCGGACTATCAGCAATCATGGGCACAAAATGACAGCCCCTCTCATACTGGCTCACGTACTCCACCACAGATCTGTCCCCCTGACGGAGACTCATGAACTCTCGGATCATGCGACTGCGCACATCCTCAGTGAAATATTTGGCGTAGAAGATACTCCTGAACTCAGCCCACGTCAGTGTAGGTAGATGGACTCCTCTGACTGCACCCTCCCACCAAAGGGCTGCATCGCCTCGCATCATATACGTAGCACAGCTCACCCTGTCGGCGTCTGTGATCCCCATATAGTCGAAAATGGACTCAAGAGAGCGAATCCATCCCTCAGCCACCAACGGATCGGTGGTCCCCACAAACTCCTTAGGCCCCTTCTTCTGGAACCTCTCTGCGACGTCCTCCTCGTGGGACAGTCTGGGACGTGCAGCCTGCTGCTCCAACAGAGCAGTAATCCCCGCCATCATCGTAGCACTGGCCTGCTCCAGTGCTGTCATAGGGTTCTGCGGAGGTGGCGGTGGAGGTGGAGGTCTCCCACGTCGATTCACCTGTCTGGGAGGCATTCTGCACCACCACATATTTATTTACGTAAATCGCCTTGCATAACTAAGTGTTTAAAATTTAAGGCTCACTTAAATTATAGAAATTAAATCATACTATAAACATTTAAAACTTACAGACCGGTAGCGTGGATTTCTGAGCTCGCATAGCAGTGAGGACCCCTCCGAGGACCGTGCTCTGATACCAACTGAAACGACCCTAACTCTATAATAAATAAATATGCGGAAATTTTTTTTTATTTTTTTTTATATGCTACTAAATAAAATATGTACATATATGCCCATACATATATGCACAGGATAAAATATTTAAAATAAATACATGACTAAATAAATAAACAATTAAATACTTAAGGAAAAATGCATTCTTTAAAATAATTAAACATCTGAGTCAACCCTAGAATTTAAAATATACTGCATAAATAAAATAATTAAAATATGTGCATGCACTAAAACATTTAATAAAATATTCCCATAAACCTCAACCACTAAAAATATAATAAAATGTTTCACATGACATCATGCACGGTGACTCAGAAGCTGTCACGGTCACGGGGCTACTGCAGCTCTGCTCATACGTCCTCACCACCGGTAGGAGTAACCTGCTCCTCTACGTACTCACCTGCACCATATCAGTGTAGTGAGCCTAGAGGCCCAACATGCATACTAACAAGGGTTCAAAATAATTTAAAACAATTTAATACTAATACATACATATACATGAATGAGCATGCTTAAAAATTACATAACATAACTTACTTAAATAAACATAAATACATAATACATAACATACATACTTGAGTTGTTGAGCATTTATTTTCTTAACATCGAATGGTCCTATCCGTAAGTGTGACCCATAGTGCGACTGATCAGTCTAAGAAACCATCGTACGAGGCTGGTGGCGAACCACCCATACATAAATGGCAGAAAACTGCCCATACATAAATGGCAGAAACTGCCCATACATAAATGGCCACACTACTTCAATTTCCACCTAAAATATTTTATTTGCTCAACCATAGAAATTAAATCATAGCATAAAAATTGATTTCATGAATGCATGTACTTAAATAAATTGTGTGTCCTTCATATATATTTAATTTAATTTTCTTACTAACATATAAATGTTAAAATAACTTAAATGCATAAAAATAATTAAATATATATTCAGGACACATGCATATTTTCTCATGGATGGTTCTGGACTGCTGGCCCTACACTCAAGCCCATTAACTTAAATCTGGCCCATTAACATACTTAAGCCCAGTAACTTAAACTTTAAGCCCAATTAATTAATATAAGCATAATTAAATTAATTAAGCCCATTAAAATTACACTAAGCTCAATAACACTTAAACTGGCCCAACGGGCCCAAAAACCCAAAGACTGACCCAATAACTTTTATGGGCTCAAAAGCCCACAAAATTAATGGACTAACTTAATTAAAATTTTAAAAGTCCAAATAAAATTATTTGGGAGTCCAAATAATTTTATTTCAATTTAATTGACTCAAAAACCCATTAATTCATAAAATATTTTAAAAATAAAAAGACTCGAGCCCGGCCCACCAAACCCGGACCCGGACCCTCTTAACCCGACCCACTAACTTACTGACCCGACCCGGACCACCCTAAACCCTAGAACCCGAAACCCTAGTCTCCCCCTTGGCCGCGGCCGTGTGCAGCAGCCGTTCCATGGCTGCTGCCGGCCTGCTCCGGCCGCCCCTGGCCGGAGCGCCGCCGCCCGGACGTAGCCCACGTTCGGGCGGACCTAACCTGACCGGACCCCAGCCCCCATGCAGCCCGGAAACTGGAACCCGACGGCTCTTCCCTTCAAACCCTAACCTGCACGCAGCTGGACTCTTCACCCCTAAACCGATCGGCCTAGCCCTTCTCAGACCCAAGCCCCGCCATAGTTCGATCCTTAGGCACCCTAGGACCCCTCTTGACCGAACCCTCAGCCCTGAACCAAGCCATGCCATCAAAACAATCGTGAACCATGAATATGCACGCAAACAACAAATCTTCAACCGATTTTCTGAAAAATTACTAAAAGAATTTCCATGCCTACCTTAACCTACATAATATATACTGATATGATGTTAAAAACAAGAAGAAAATCATGCCTTTCACCGTAGAAGTTGATTAGAACGCACGTAGGACGTTTCCGGGACGACGGGGCGACGAAAACGAGCTTTGGACCTTCAAAAGTGTGGCTATGGTGTTCTTCCTTGGCTTGCTAGGTGAAGAAGATGACTATGGAGGTGGATTGGGGTGTCGGCTGAGGAGTGATGGAGGCGTGTGTGTGTGTGGGGTTTGGGGTAGATTAGGTTTTGATTTTGTTGTGTTAATTAAAAAGGTATAGGTTAATTAAATAAAGATAAAAGGTTTTAAATATCAAATATACAACTTAAACTCCTAATTAAAAATTTAAAATCTGATAACTAAAAATAAAATCTCGAAATTATAATTTAAGGGAATTTTAAAAGTGATTAAAAGTCATTATCTTGGCTAATTTTGGATAAAAAGGACTCCTAAAATTATATAAAATCAAATACTAAAAATTTTGAGATAATAAAACTCAAAATAATATTTTAAGGCTCTAAAAAGGTTCATAAAATAATTTAGGTGGAAAGTTGTCATCTCGTCCGTCCACGGTCCCGTCTACGCGATCAAATAATAAAAATACTAAAAATCATAAAAATCACTAATTATGGGTTAAATGCTTAAAAATAAATTAAATCATGCACAAATAATTCACATAATTATTTAACCCATAAATCATAAATTTAAATAATTAAATATCCTAATTATGCAGGCGGATTTACGTATTTAAAATACCGGGTGTTACAGTATTGGTCTCTGTTATATTTAAATTCTTCATCATCTCTTCCACCACTACCTTCTACATTCGTTCGTAGATTTAATCGTGGTCTAGAATCATCTTCAGATTCTGATTCTGAAATATCCATATCTCTGTATTGTTCTGAGTCCTGATGTGAATGATATAATTCTTCTGTATTTACTCCTATTTGTTCAAAATCAGATGAGTCGATTTCACTAAACATCTCCATACTTATGTTTGCCATAACTAAGGGGATTTCTATACCATGATTCAATTTTGAATGGTGGTTCTTCTTCCATTTTTCTTTTTTCCTTTATCTATTGGAAGAACTTCCTTAAGATAGTTTAATATTTCATTACTATGTCTTTTTTGTTCAATTATTAATCTAGTCGTTGCTAAATCAATATATTTTTGAAATTCTTCTCTAATTCTTGTATTGATAGATTGATCTTATTAATATTATTTTCTAAATCTCCTAGATCTTTTTCTAATTTTATTAAGGACGTCATTGCGATGAGGTTGACTCATTAACAATAGCTTGTTTAATTTTAAGAATATTTTGATTCATGGTTCCAATCTTATCAAGAATATCTTCATCATTTCTAGCAAATGATAATGATCTTCTTGGTACAGACTGTTTTGTGATTTGGAGGTCATCTGAACTTCATCTTTTATAGGGATTTATTTCTTCAATAAATGCTTTTCGAGGGTGTTCAATTCTTGTAATATTTTCAAAAATTCTTTCAACATAAATAGTTGGTTTTATTGAAATTATTCCTGTTTGAGAATTATTACTTATTGCTAAACCGACAACATAGTTTATATTGATCGGATGGTTTCCTGTTAACATAAAATTATTTCTATAAAAGTAATAATCTAATGTTAAAACTTCATTTATGTTTTTATTAAAAAGAGATATATTGTATTGTGGATAAATACAAAATTTCATCTTTTTGTAACATAAATTTCCTTCAATTTTTCCAAGGATAGAATCCTCGAAATTACGTATTCTTTTGTCACAAACTGTTATTTCAATTGGTGTATCTATTCCTTCTCGGTAGTGAGCTGATATTATAATTTTAATTCCTCCGATATGAACATATTTCAGTTCAGATCGTTCTTTTTCACTGGCTTTTGCCATGATGGTATTAATATCTTGAGTTGTTAATAACTTCAGAGTATTAGAACTTGATTCGTTATTTATTTTACAAGATCGTTCTTTTGTACGAATTGAATAATAAATTAAATTTTTTCTGGGATTAATAAAATTTGAAATCTTACTTAGTATTCCTGGTTGGTCTATTAGATTTGTTTTTGAATTAGAAAACCCTGTTTTCTGTATTTCAGCAAACTTACTTTGATTGAATATAATATTCAAATTATACTCTTGGTTTTCTTCATATTCATCGATCTGACTGTTTTAATTTGGAATTGTTACTTCTGTCATTTTAACAGATGATAGAACTTCTTAATTTTCTTAAGGCTATTAAAAGCCTTTTTGTTGAATCTATCTGTTCTAATAAATTCTGAAAATCTTCGAAACTATCAATTGAAGATTGACAATTTTTAAGATGTTTCAAATTATTTTCACAATTTTCTATATCAAAATTTATATTTTGAGAATATAAATTAAAGATATTCATTTTTGTATTTTCATACATTTTTCATTTAGTAAAAATTGTTACTTTTATTATTTTGTTTTTGTTGATCGGATTTCGATAACAAAGTTTGTTCTTATTCATAACATATTGTTATGTCTTCAATTTCATCGTTTTCAGAAATTTGAATTATCATTTTCCAATTGCTTGAAAAATGTTCTTTTTTATGATTTTTGAAATAAAAGGTTTGGAGATCTTTTATTTTATTCCATAATTGATCTATTTGACGTAAATCTTTTAGTAAGATTATTTTATCAAAAAAAATTTTTAATCTCAATATCTAAAGTTAATCCAGACATTAATAATCTGCTATATTTAAGCTCTGATACCAGGTTGCGAAATTCTTAAAATTCTTATGAATTTTCTTATTCATGGATTTACAGATCTGATTCATGGATTTACAGATCTGATTCATTTATAACAGATAAATGTTTTCATATTAGTTTGGTTCCATTCATGGGTTATTAATACAAATTTTAGTTGATAAATTGATTCAAATATGGTTAAATCAGAAGTATTTAAACGATATTCATGAAATGTATCATATTCATGATCATCTTTTAATTCGAACCAGTTTTTTATTATTAATCTTTCATTTCTTATAAAGGATGATGACATGATTAATTAATGTATTTTGACTATTTCTTTGAATTAAGGGCTGCAGGAGGTTTAGGAAGGTTACCTTGTTTGAATGAATCTTGGTTTTGAGCAGAGGCCAAATCCTTGCTTTCCCTTAACGATCACTTGATCAACTGGTACTTGCTCTATGGATCTCCAGGTTTACTCTTACCATGAATATTCAATGGTTGGTTTCCAACCTTATCCTCCTTACGCCCTGCTTGTTTAGTTATTAGCCATAAGGCTTATTTTGTTTCTGATTTTATGTTTCTTAGTTTCTGATAGTTTTCATACGTCTTGTATGAACCAGATTGTAAGAAACTTTAAGAAGAGAGAGATACTCAAACTTCACTTTCTCTTTTACAGCACAAAACATCTCCTTTTATAGGCGTGGAAAAAAGCATACATAATTAAAAATAAAAGAAAAGAGGGGGACCACCCGACACTACATAATGGAAACAACTCATTTTACATCTGAGTGGATGCCTTTAACATGTGGTGTGGTCCACGATTTCATTTGTTTTTACATTGTGTCACTCTCTGAATCACTGGTGCATTCGGACCATTTCTTTATTGCTTTGTCTTCTTTGACAGCTGGTTTGTCCTCTTTGACAGCTGCTTCTTCTTTCTGAATGGGTTGGCAATGTCCACATTTGTGAGTGGAAATCATTGTTCTTAGTCTTTGACATAACATTTGTTGGGTTTCTCGGGTCATGTCAATCTTTGAGTTTCCATCAATCTTTCGTGTCTTTGAGATCATATCAATCAATGTCTTTATTCTTATCTCAGAAAATGTTGAGATATCCATTACTGGTTTCTCTTCATTTGATCCTTCGAATAAGAACTTGTCTTTTTGTTTTCGACATTGAATATATACCATTGGTTGATAGAATTTGTTATCATCCCAATCTGGAAGGGTTGAGTGAATACTCAATGTTAATACTGGATCGTCCTTAAAGACTACTTTCTTGAACTGGATGATACTATTTCTCAACTGATATGGAAATAGTTCTATTTCTTGATTGTTGGGACTGACTTCCAATCCACTTAATAATCCATTTGAAAAGAATCTTGCGACTTCATGCGCTGGATCACCTTGCAGTGTTCTTGCTCTTGATATGCTCTGTGTGTCACAAGTTTGTAGCCAAGATTCTGCAGATGGTTTGGCTATTCTCAAATAGTTTAGTGTTTCAAAGAATTCAGTCTTGAGTTTTTCTGGAAAATTTGTTTTTTCAAAAATTGGTTTTTGTGGTCGCAGATTGACCATCTTTCTTTCTTTCTTTTCAAGGGCACTTTTAAACGTCCTCTCTTTTTTTTTTTATTTTTCTCGGTGCTGGCTGTGTCCACCGGTTCTTTTTTCTTTTCTTTTTTTTTGTCAGTGTTGGCTGTGACCGCTGACTGTTTCTCTTTTATCTCCATTATTTTGTCAAATGGAGTTGCCATTTTGATTGGTGTTCTTGGTGAGATGATGATGATGAAGTTATCATCTTTTCTTCTGTCCTTTGAATTTTTCTACTCAAATTCCTTTCTTTTAGTTGAAGAATTTGAATTTCTTCCTGCAATTCAATCAATTGTTCTTTTAATTGACTTAGTTGCTCCATCTTGATTATACTCTGCACAAGAGAACATATTTATATATATAATGGTTAGTAAAATAACTCTTTTCGTGAGTAATTCGGATAGTTTTATTATGCGTATCATTGCATTTATAAATTATTTTGCAAGAATTGAATCAATCTTAAATTGATTATTTTACTCAAAGAGTAATTTATGTTTCTGAATATAAATCTCATTTCATTAATTTATATTCCCCATGCTTTCTGAGGCATGTTCGGATGACTGAAAGTCATAAAATAATTCATGTTTCTGAATATAAATCTTATTTCATCAATTTATATTCCCCATGCTTTCTGAGGCATGTTCGGATGACTCACAGTCATTTTCTGGATCACTTAGGATCTCCTTTGTTATTCCGTTACTACGGATAGTATAGTTTGGATGAAGTTCTCTGGTTAATGCGTCGGGTAATGAATTATCCGTTCCTTTGACATGTTGGATCTCGAACTGATAATGGTTCAATTCCAATTGCCATCCAATTAGCCTTGCTGCATTTCTCCCTGCATTTCTTGATATTTTCCTTGTCTTGAAATATGTTAAATTCATATTATCTGTTCTTACTAAAAACGGTTTAGAAATAAGATAAATTTCATAAGTTCTAATTGTGAATATTAAAGCTAATAATTCTTTTTCATTCGAATGATAATTTAATAGTGCACCTTGAAAAGTTCCTGATGTATAGTTGCACAATTCTTCATTATTTCTAGTAGCTGTTTTAGTAAATTCTTCTAAATTTCTTTCTCCAGTATAAGCTTTTAAACATGCTCCCCAGTATTCATCTGAAGCGTCTGTTTCAATTATTATTATATCTTTATTTGAAGGAAAATATAATTTAGGAAGATTACTAATTATTTTTTTTAATAGTGTCTATGTAATTAGTATCTTCTTTCGACCATTTCCACTTATAGTCCTGTTTAAGTTTTACCTGAAGAGGTTTTCTGATTTCTGCAAGTTTCTTAATGTAATTTTCAGAATAAGTTAATAATCCTAAAAATCTTCTTAATTGATCTTTATCCTTGATTTCACTAGGAAAATCATGAATTTTCTTAAGTATATGCGGTTGTAAACAATGTTTTCCATCTTCTATTTGTAATCCTAAATAATTTATTTTTGTTTTGAATAATTGTGCTTTCTTTTCAGAAAGTATAATTCCATCTTTATGACAAATATCTAATACTGTCATGAGATCTTTATAATGTTGATCTACTGTTTTTGAATAAATTAATATGTCATCTATATAAACACAACAAAAATCTATATATGATTTAAAAGATTCATCCATATATCTTTGAAAGATACCTAGTGCTTGTTTAAGTCCGAAAGGTAATACAGTCCATTGATACTGTCCTTTTGGACAACTGAATGCTGTAAGTAATTGTGTTTGTGGTTCTAATTGAATTTGCCAGAATCCTGATTTACAATCTAAACTGGAAAAATATTTCATTTCTCCTATATAAGATAGTAAATCATTCTTATTTGGGATATAATATCCATCCATAATTGTTGCTTTATTCATCTTTCGATAATCAATTACCATTCTTTTCTTATCAGTATCTTTCTTACTGACATAAAAGGCTGGTGAAGAGTGTGGACTTTTACTAGGGATGATTATCTTAAGTTTTAATAATTCTTGAACTTCTTTTTCAAATATTTTTACATCATCCATGTTACATCTTCTTGGTGCTTCACGGATTGTGATATTAGGGTCTTTGAGTTTTATTGAAACAATGAATTGTTTTCTTTTCTTAATTTTGTCCTGAGGATTTTCAGAACAAATATCATGAAATTTCCTCATGATTTTTTTCAGGATTAATCGTTAAAATATTTTCTATTTTTAGTTCTATTGGATTTGTATTTCGTTTATGAAAATTCTTTGTAAATCCTTCATTTCCTACGCGAAATGCTGTTCGTATTTTGGGAATGTAAATCATTGATGATCCTTTGTTTAAAGTTATGTGATCTTCAAACTGTGTAAAGGAAAGATATTCTCTTAAAAAGTTATTTCCTATTATAATGTCCATTCCTGATTCTATTTGATATAATAGGTATTACAAATTTTGTTTCTTCTATTTTTATTTTTAATTTTTCTGCTACTGTATTAAGCATGATTATTGATCCATCTCCTATTCGAACTTTTAATCATTTATCATATTTCTTTCAATAATGATTTGGAAGTATATGCTTGCTTCCTAAACACATACTTGCTCCTGTATCAACATAAACATGTATATGATATAGTTTATGTTCTTTGATTTTAATTTGAATTTTTATATATATACTATTTGGATTAGTTTTGTTTTTATTATCCATTCTCTTTTTTTTTTAAGAGATAATGGTAAAATTGGTATTTAGATACAAAACTTTCTCTCTTCAGGGAGTTGAAAGTAAGTTTTATTTATGTAGGGATTTATAAATAAGTTATAAAGTGGTTTAGGGAGTGATTGACAATTAACCCTTAAATTAATTATTTTATGTATTTTTCAAATGATTAATTAATAGACTAAAACTCGAAATTTAACGAATTTTAATAAACCAAAAAAAATCATTTTCCTAATGATTAATTAATAACCCAGAACCATATGCAGGCATCACCAACCTTAACCTTGAGGTGAAGCCAAAAGTCACCATTTTATAGAAAATTCATTGTGTGCATCTCAAGTTGAGCCGTCAATTTGGGTTAGGCCCGCCACACAATTTAAGTGGGTTGAGTTGAAATTTTTTCAACCCAACAAAAGGTGGGCCTAGATGGGCCAACCCGCCTAGGCCCGCGACCCGCGCGGGTTGGCCCGCGGGCCTGGAGAATTAATAATTTATTTTTATTTTTATTGTGATATATGTATTTTTTAATAAAAGTTGTGAATTTTTTTTGTATTAGGTACTTTATATAAAATTTACACACATGAAATCAATAATTAAAATTTTTATTAATATGTTTCTATTAATATTTATTTATGAAATGATATTTATAATTAATTATAATATTTTTTATTTATTTTTATTTATCGTGAGCAAACCCGCGGGCCGGCCCGCCTAACCTGCAACCCACCTTGGGTTGGGTTGGGTTGAGGATTTCCAGCCCGCTAGGATGGTGGGTCGGCCCGCCCCGCCATGAGTTGGCCCATTTGACGGCTCTAATCTCAAGATCAATGTTTTGAAAAACATGATTAAACGTGAAATATGAGAAAAATGGTTATGATTCGATGAAAAAATGACCAATTAATTGAATACTAAAAAAAAAACACCTCAAATCAACAAAAAAGAAATTTATCGACCATCATTACTATCTTTGTTTGGTTTGAATCATATGATAAATAATATATAGATAAGTAATGTAATGTAATACAAAAATAAATAAGAAATGCTAGTGAATATAGTTTTTGATTTGATTGATATATTATATTTTATTTGATTTGATTGATTAAATTTTATATGAAAATATAAATTACCATTTGGTCATTTAATTTTAACAATAAATAAAATATGAATATTATTTATAAGGGGTAGTTGATATTAACACACTCACGCACACTTCGAGTCTGTGCCAAACTCTTTGAAAATATTTGTATTGATAAAATTTCTGATTATTCTTACAAATCTTCTCCTCTTTTTTATACTATCAACATGACTTCATAAAGCAAAACAAAATTCCTAACAGAAAATTAACAGCAAAAGGGGTGCACAAAACGTTTATTCCTCTCACATGACTTAATCCTTCATCCACACGGGTTTGTTCCTCCTTCTCGATCCTTCTGGTGCGGTGCCTTCCATTGTTTCTTTCCCTTTTCTCTCGATAATCTTTTTGGGCTCTTTATCCTACTGTCCTTGGGCCATATCCTCTCCTGTTATAAGCCCTTTTAAAGCCCAATCTTTGAGTTGTTGGGTCATGGCCTCAGCACTTATGTTAATAGCTATTGGTCTAATAACAATTAGACTATCAGTAATATAGTAAGATAAAAAAATTAATGATTTGATTGATTTAAAATAAATAATTAATAGATGGATAAATAATATGTCGAGAACAACGCGAAATTGGATAATATAAGTTATATATCGAGATTAATAATACATCGTACCAAACCGAGCCTTATAATAAAAATTATAAATTTGAAATTTTTGTGTTTTTAGAAATGCAGATAATTTGTGAATTACTCTAAATTTATTATTTATATGCGTGTTATTTAACTTTTTTTTAAAATAAGTTATTTAACTATTCTTGGTATGAGAATTTTTTATTTATTTATTTTTTTTGGAATTTAAAGGCTCACAACAGTGACTAATAATAATGATTGATAATTCCCTTTAATATATTTATTTTTACCAAGCAAGCATTCCCATTTTATTGGCTTATTCTATGCTGCATCGGGTGAATTTCACCCGATGCATCATCTAACGTCCAAACAGCTCGGACCCCATATAATTATATGGGGCCCGAGTTCCTATTCATGGGGTCCGACCCCATGAACAGCCCAGATCCATCGGGTGAATTCACCCGGTAGATCATAGAACTTCCCCATTTTATTGGGGGAAGCAACGTCATGATCTGCCAACAATCATCTCAGCCGTCCATTTATACAACAACATTCGCAGGTACAAATAAATCCCCCCTAATTTTTCGTGGCAACAATACAACTTTTCTTCCAGTTTGGTTCTTTCGATTTCTGGACTTTTGCTACCTATCCATCACGCGACTCGTACATAACCACACCTCGCTCCATTAAAATATTATTCTTTACTTTTCATGAATCAAATAAATAAGGTACGTATTATATATAATTATTCAGAATATACAGAAATATATATATATATATATATATATCGTGTGACACACACAAAGTCACGAGATACACTTTCCTGAAATAGTACAAGCCTTTAATATGAATTCTTGGTTCAATTTACGGTACGTACACCCAAAATTAAAAGTTTTAATTAGGAAACTATGTATAGGCCGGATGAATAATTAATTGATAAATACTAGTTAGCATGTGGTATTTTCTATATATACTAGTTAGGAATTAGGATTAATGAACTTCATGTAAGTATAATTAATGAAATTAAAAAAAGATAGATATTAATTGGTGCGTGGAGAGGTAGCTATGAATAAAGATGAAAATGGGATGTAAATTGAGGGGAAGAGAGAGACACGAGTTTGGAGCTGGAAATGTGGTGGATTGTTTTGTTCTGATGATTAATGCATACATGTGAGTAAGTGGGTACTTGCTACTTTGTCTCTCACCAAACGTGACAATTTCCTTCTCAATTATCATGCAAATACTATCAAATATTCTTTCAATATTCAAGTCTTTTCCATGATTCTGTCGCTTAATTTTTTGCTACTCCATCGTCTTCATGTGTTAGCTTAATTTGTCGCGATTTACATACTATTAAATACATACATAGATCATTACATTTACATATCAATTCGGATTTTTATTTTATTAACGTACGTATGTAACTTTTAGTTCATCAGAAAGTGAATAAACAAACAAATGTATCTATATAATATATATACATCATGCATGATGATTAATAGAAATGGCCGGGGACCATGAACCTGTTCAGAAAATAGTTTTTTAATTTGTACCACGAACGCGATGTTATTTATGCAGAACCAGCACTGAAAATGAAAGTTTATAGGTTTTTTTCTAATTTACAGCTATTGCATTGAATTTTCGCCTGGATTTCAGAATTCTCCCACGACCTTCAGAATATCTTATATATGATATGTCAACATTTTCTAAATTATAACATACATGGATCCTTTGAGAGGACCAAAAAAAAAAAAGGGTTATATCGTTTTATATTAAATTGCATAAATGAATTTTCAGTAAACAATGTGCATGTGCCCAACAAAATCATACGAACGTTAAAATTAATATATATATATATATATATATATATATATATATATATATATAATCCCACGATCGGAGATGAAAGAAATGAAATATGGTTTTTGATTGAATATGATATTTGGAATGATGTTCTTGCTTATGACATATTTGTTGCATATATAGAAGTGTCCAATAGCTCCAAACACATCTCACGGGGGATTCGTGATCTCTCTCTAGATAAAGCTAGCTCCTCTTTATCTTCCGCTTTGTCACATAATATTTATCTTCCCCCGCCTCTAGCCATACACACACATATATATAAAACAGTACAGTACATTAATACATAAATCAAATTTTTTTCATATATTTGTTGATATATTTACCAAATTTCCCTACTTTAATTTCCTTATACTAATTAGCATTTTTAATTTTGCTTTTTTTTAAACTCATGCATTCATGAAAAATGTTACATGAATGACATGCATGTTTATTAGAAGTTAAGTTATATAGGACATGGATGAATAATTAAATGGTTTCCTAAAACTTATAAGCAAGCTTTAAAAAAACATAATACTCAAATAACAGCTTGTAAAATCCAATATTAATAGTGATCATAATGAAATCCACTAGCATATCCATTTTAATTAGCTAGCTAGCTGCTGGTAAATATTGAATAATAATAATAATAAATTAATTAGATCACAACCATATGATAGTATATTTTTCATCAATGCAATATATATATATATATATATAATAAATATATATTATTGGGAGGGCAGAATTGTCATTATCAGACGTCAAAAATCTCGAATGATAAATTTTGTGGTGGTCATGCAGTCCAAACAGACAGATATAATTAATATTAATTAATATTTGAAGATGAATATATATATATATATATATTTGAGAGCTCATGATTTTTCTTTCTACATATATATAAAAATATAAAAGCCTTAAATATATCCCCTTATCACTTTGAAGAAGGATCGGAGAAGACTAAAATCATGAATTCCAGGCCGGAGCGAAACAACTCATTTCAGTTTAACCAGCTGCGACCGACACACGTACGTTCATGATGTATACGTATTCTTCATGACTCTCGATCAATTATATTATATATATATATTAAACCCTTTAATTTCTTCCCGTTCTTTCCGAAAAATTGGTGTGGTACCAGCTATATATATCTTAAAAATATATATATAATAATATTGGATTGTTTTAATTTGCAGGTGAACACAGCAATATCAATGGTGGCAGATACATCCAAATACATAAAAAGGTTGAAGGAAAGGGTAGAAGAACTTAATGAGGAGGTGGCTGTTTTACAAAGTAGTTCAAACCACCACAAGAAATCCTCGCCTTCAGTATGACATTTACGCTCCAAAAATAAGTCGATGGATAATATTGGTTTTATAATAATAAAATAAAATAAAATGTTTATGCAGGTGAAAGTAGAAACCCTAGAAAAAGGGTTCCGAATAAAGGTGTTATCGGAGAAAACTTGTCCAGGTTTGCTGGTGGCTGTGCTACAAGCGTTTGAGGAGTTGGGGCTTCAAGTCCTCCATGCCACTGTTTCTTGTGCCCAAAATTTTAGTCTTGAAGCCATCAGCCAGGTGAATTACTATATATATATTTCCTTATTATTAATCCCCGTCATCCATAATGATCTCTTAATTATGCTTTTTTTTTTAAAATTTTTTTTTTAATTGACCACACAAATATTATATATCATTGATTTAACACCATTATATGCAATATGTACTTGTGCATTTTAAATGTACCCAATTAACTGATCATCAAGTACTCTTTCTACCTCAAATCTAATGGATTAAATAAATTAAAGGAATATATATATATAATATATCACCAACAAACCAAAACACAATTTCCACGGGTACCATGTACAAATTGTCAATTGATGGGTAGCCAATAGTTTTTTGTTTTAGTCCATATAAATATATATAGATATAGATTCACTATCTTTTTAAACTTGAGACTTTTTAGTGTCATGGTTCGTCATTTTATTAAATATCACATTTATCCTAATTTGGTTTATTATTCATTATTCAACAAAAAAGGCTAGTATATATATATCATAAATTTATCATCACAATGTTTTTTTCAAAATAAAGACCTAAATCATATATATATATATATATATATATATATATATATATATATATATATTTATTGGTAGTAACGAATGAAATAATATGTGTATCCTGTTGGGAGAATTTGAATTCATTAATCAGTATCAAATTGACAGCAGGCTGAAGGGCAATTTGATGAAAGCATAGATGGGCAGGTGGTAAAACAAGCTGTGTTGCAAGCTATCAGGAGTTGGAATCAAGATAGCGAGCAAGAATAATGTTTTTTTTTTCTTTCTTATCCTTTTTTATTTTTTTTTCCTTCTTTGCCTTGAGGCTAATTTTAATGTTATCGAAGTTTAATATAAAAAAACGGAGTTGTTTAATCTATTTCATGAATACATATTGAAACTTTGAAAGAAGCGGTGTCCGCAGTTTGTTAATATATAAAACAATCAATATTGTACTTGGTGTTACAACATCAGAGAGAACACAATGCAGCGAAAATTAAAGCGTAAATAAATAACACAATTAAATAATTTTGCACGAGTATAAAAACTCGTGCGGGTGCCTTAGGGCTTAATATCACTAGAAAATAGAATATCAGTTTTACAAACCAATACTAGTGATTTTACGAAAAGTCAATAAATCCTAAATTTCATAATAAGTTGAGAAATCAAACTTGCATTAGAGTAAAACAAATAGATGGATCTCTCGTAGCCTAAATTTGAAGAGACAAAAAAGATCTTCGAACAACACTGCACTAAGAAGTATTATATAGCTCTGATGTCTTCAACACCAAAGGCAACAGGGGGACATGCAATAACGATGATTGCAAAATCGTCTTCAGAAACCTTCAACTTCGTGTCTGCAATTCTTCAGGAGAAGCTCTGGAAGTTGACGTCTGAAGCTCACATAACTTATGCGTGGAAATCCTCTTTAAATAAATTTGAATCCAAAGCTTATTGATTTCCATAAATAGAGTTCTACAAAATATAAGGAAACAACTGTAAGTAGGAATAAAACTCGATTAATCATATCAAATCATATCTTGATAATATCATGTAAGAATATATCTATAAATTTCCTTATCAAGATATATATGAACATGGTAAATATATTTCTCATAGATTTCGAAATTATTAAGTAATATTTACCAAATCTAATAACTTGTCTAGAAATCAAAATCAAATAATATGCGATATTCACAAGGCCGAGAATTTAAAAGAATAAAAATTCCTTTCAATCTTCTTCTTTTTGCTTTTGGACAAAACTTAGAACAAGCAAGAATAATCATAAACTCCCCCTAAATTTAAAATACTTTTCCTTCTGAATTGTAAGTCTCTCCCTGAAGGTGTTGTCCCTCGTGTTGGCAACACCACGGATAACATGAACCTTACCACTTAGGAATTCTATTATTCATATATCAGACCATAAGTGGGGTAGAAGATGTTAATCTAGTTAGGGCATAGTAGAACAATTAATGCACATAACTAGAGCAAAACAAAAACAGATATATTAATCATTAAAAGCGAAGCTAAACAAAAATGAGAGAAGAAACATAAAAACTAAAACTGATCACTATCAAATCCTTCTTGATCAACAGCTTCATCCTCATCATATTTTTTGTCCCAGATTGACCAGCTTCAGCTGTTTGTGCACCACTATCTCCCCTTTTTTGGCCAGAAATGTCTAGTTGACGCCTACAGTTAGCCAACAACGTGCTGTAGAAGGCAATATCTTCCTGTTCTTGAGCAATCTTTTTCTTAGCACGAGTCATCAGCAGCTGGAGAGTAGTCATAGAAAATTCCGGAGAAGAAAAAGTAGGCACAGTTTATTCAGTGTTGTCACCCGTTTTGGCAACACCAGTCTAGGGAAGATCAATTATTTTGTTTCCTTTGAGTAAGGCTGCTGCTATCTTCATATCATCAGGGATCTCAGATAATTCTTCAGTGATATTCCGGATGAATCCCTGTGATTCCAATAATCAGCTTGGTAGACTTCAGTCCTCCATCAGCAAACTAGAGCACTGTCAGTAATACCAGCTTTCCAAAATTAAAGCCCCTCTGTGCCTATAACATGTAGTATAAACGCTTGAGGTCTGGAGATCACATTTGAATTGGTTGAGGGTGTCCAATTCCTAACAGTAATGTTGTGCAAAACAGAGTATAATGAGGTGAGCTTTGCTGTAGAGAAGTGATCGGAAAACTGTGTAGCCAATCCACCAGTCAAAACTGATATCCACATTGATATCGGGATGAACTAAATCTTCAACATCTGGTGTGGAGTACAGAGCATTGATCACTGCCGGAGTAAACTCGAACAATCTTCCTCGAAGATAAACAAGCCCATACTTGGCAGATTTCGGATCTCCAACCGAGGCAGTGAGATTTGCATAGAATTCCAGAATAGCCTTCTTACAGTAGGGCACCACAGCAACTACAATAGAGTAAAGTTTCCGGAGCTTAAGAAAATCAACAATATATTATACCTACTGTAGGAGCTCACATCAATATTTCTCTTATCCAGCAGTCCTCTGTGAATGTAAAGGGGTCAGACTGCCGCATCTTCACCAAAATAAAAAACCGAGAGAATAAGAAGCATCGGTGTCATAGTCCTCATCAACAGTGTTGCCTGTGGTGTTGGCAACATCAACAGCAACACCAGCTTCAACAGCAGAAATAACTTCTTCCTCAAGCGGTTCTTTATCATCAGCAAAGTTGGAAACATCATCAGAGTCTTCTTCATCTCCAATTTCATCACTCTTATTAGAGGATTCATCATCAAAGGATGCAGAGGAGGAGAACTCCTCAAGATGTGTTTTCCCTGTAGCAAATTCCTCTAACATCTAAGCATCAGGTTCATCATCAGAGTGACTGTTGTGAAATTTCCTCTCAAGCGTACGTGTAACGACCCACTGTATCAAGACGAGTCTTTTCAGCGTGCTTATGTCCTCACTCACACGCACCCTGAGAAACTTCCCAGGGGGTCACCCATCCTATAATTGCCCCAAGTCAAGCACGCTTAACTTTGGAGTTCTTAAGTGATGAGCTTCCGAAAAGAAGATGCACCTTCTTGATATGAGCAGTACATATGAAATCTTTTAAGCCCTCCTCAACTATGTAGTCCCATACCTACACTGTCTCAGAATCCCCTCTCATTCCGGCACGGGATCGGTTCATTCATGTCACCCGTCGCCCATTCTTTGGTGGGGTTTCCATCTTTCAGGTATTAACCACCCATATTGCGGACCATGTACCGCCCTAGGACTTTTTGGCTCCGGGTGTCACATGCCCACCAGCTTCCGCTTGGTTCGTCCCCGAACCACACCGTACTGGGAGAGGCCAGGCTTTGATACCATTTGTAACGACCCACTGTATCAAGACGAGTCTTTTCAGCGTGCTTATATCCTCACTCACACGCACCCTGAGAAACTTCCCAGGGGGTCACCCATCCTATAATTGCCCCAAGTCAAGCACGCTTAACTTTGGAGTTTTTAAGTGATGAGCTTCCGAAAAGAAGATGCACCTTCTTGATATGAGCAGTACATATGAAATCTTTTAAGCCCTCCTCAACTATGTAGTCCCATACCTACACTGTCTCAGAATCCCCTCTCATTCCGGCACGGGATCGGTTCATTCATGTCACCCGTCGCCCATTCTTTGGTGGGGTTTCCATCTTTCAGGTATTAACCACCCATATTGCGGACCATGTACCGCCCTAGGACTTTTTGGCTCCGGGTGTCACAGTACGAGTGTCAAGTTTTAGTATAATGAAAGAGAGAGTGTCGATCCCACAGGGAGTAAAATAAAAATATTCAATACTTTTAATTAAAATAGTCTTAATTTTATCTAGAAAATCAAACTTTGAGAATTTTGGAGAATAAATAAAATAAATAAATAGAAATTATCAAGATCACACACACAAAAATTTCGAGGAATTATCAATCAGAGAAAAATAGTCCAGAGGTTTTTGATTTCACTTGATCTCGACAATATTCAATCCTAATTAATCTATTTTATGAATTCCCTTTGATTAATAACCAAGAACACTTAGATTATTCTATTCTCCTCTCCCGAGCAACAAATAGAGTGTATCAACTACAATTCGATTTTAATATCCCTATTAAAAATTTAGATGTAGTGATATGTGTAAAATGATGTTTCTTAAAGGTTCTATTAAAGCTATATACTCTTCCGAGCTATATAAACAATTAACAGTGTAGTTCCTATAGATCCTACTCAAAATCCCCTCTCCCGAGCAATGATTCTAAGTAAATATAACAACTCAATTTATGGCCAATAAATTAAGAAGACATTCAATTCTAGAAACACAATTAATCTATAGAAATTCAATTTATTAAAATCAAAGATTCATGAATATGTCTCAACTAAGCTACGTCAACCTCTAGACTAGAAAATTTTAGTTCATGCTCGAATTCAATAAAAACCACATCATGTTTAATATCTCAAACATAATTCAACAATCAAAAGAAAATAAAAAAAAGAAACAAAGCCGTAGTCTTTCTTCCGTGTTCGGTCGAAAAGTCTTCATCTTCGTTCCAAGCAATCTTCAGTTTTTCAACTCCAAAAACTCACAGAAATGCTCTCTCGAATATTGTGTGTATTGGTGGCTGATAGATCCTTCCTATGACTCCGAAAAATCCCTTAAATATGACCTAACAATCGTCCAAAATAATACCAAAAATATCCCCAAAGCTTCCATAAACAATCGGATTTTAATATTCCAAACAGACGACGGCGCGGGCGCGCTCTCAATTCGCAAAACACACTTTTAAACATTCTTCAACGGCGCAGGCGCGCCTAGGGTCAGCGCGGGCACGCTCTCAGCTCGACTTTTCTTCTTGAACTCTTCAGTAACAGCGCGGGCGCGCCTAAGGATAGGGCGGGCGCCCCTCCAGCTCGAACTCAGCCTTTTTTTTTCTCTTTTCCAACTCTTGAATTTCCTTGTAAACTTCCATCTTGAAAGCTTATTTCCACTTGAACACATCAAAGTCCATAACTTTCTACAAACACAAAAACAACGACAATTTCACGCAATATCTACCAATAAATTCCAAAAGTCAAGTAAAACCATATTCAAATTAAGTGCACAAAATGCACTTATCAGTGACGAACAGTGGGAGGAACAAAAGGAGCAGCCTTCCCTTGCTTGAGTGATGCGATCATAGATAGCTCACATGTGGATCGAGTGGCAAGGGGAGTTCGAGATCCATTGGAGTTGCCATGCGGACCAATCACGAGGAGTCGAGCTAATAAATTCAAGAAGGCACTTCAAATGTTGATGTTAAATTATCAAGATGGAGTTGAAGCACTTGAAGATCAATTTGAAAGTTGCCTATGCGTTCTTGAAGTGTTGGGAGTCAAAAACAGTGAAGAAAATAACATTGAGGCAGAAGAGGTCTCGCTCGAGCGCTACCAAGTCTCGCTCGAGCGAGCGCATTGAAAGTTTTCGGGCAGAGTGTTTCTCGCTCGAGCGAGCATCCACATCCGCTCGAGCGATCGGAGAGGCAAGTGCGAGGCAGAGACTTCCTCGCTCGAGCGAGCATGCACCTCCGCTCGAGCGAGCGAGTTTTTCCAAAAATTTACACACACTCAGCATGTTTTGTGTGTGTTCAGGATTTTTGATATTTTGATGTTATTTTTTTATTTTTGAGAGTTTTAATTATACTAGGAAACTTTCTAGATGATATCTTTGATATCTTTAGGCTATATTTTGCATTATCTTTTATTTTTGATTGTAAACAATAAATACTTTTGTTTATTTCATTAATAATAATTCAGATTCAGTTTATACACAAATTATTGAAAATCTCTCAAGAATTTTGTTCAAAGCTTTGCTTTGCTTTTCAAATCAAACTTTTTCCGGTTTAATTACTTGGAAGCGTTTGTTGATTGTTTCTCACCAAAGATTGTCAGATACAAGTTATCTGAAGGTTTTCTTTGGTTTTAATTGTCATGATTTCTGTTGTTAATCGTACCGTCGATTAAAGATGAAAATCCAAAATCCTATCAAATGTACTTGTTTCAAAGATTGGGCAAAACTTTGGATATTTTGTTTATTGATTAGAGGGTGCGATTCAAATTGTAATCATGTTTTCTAATCTTACACATCAAGGTTCATATCATTTGGTATCAGAGCTAAGATTTTGAATCAAGTAAGTATCTTATCTTCATCTGTTCTTCGTTTTCTTCGTGTTCGTCGTTCTTCATCCTTCGTTCTTCGTTCTTCGTCTATCTTATATCAAATTTCTGTGTCATTCTTTCAAACTTGTTATCCAAGTCTCGTGTCTTGTGCTACAAGTTATAAATTCAAAAATAAAAGAGAAAAATCAAAAATTAAAAAAAAAAAAGGCTACAAAAAAAAAAAAGAAGAGGGAAGCAAAATAACTTGTGGTCAATTTCTTTGTCTTTATTCATCCTTGAAGCGAGTTAGAGTCAAGTTGTAAGGCCCAGAAATATTAAATTATTATTTATGAGATTTGAGAATTAAATTCCATATTATGGGCTAATATTGATTTGAGAAGCGAAAGAAATTATAGATGTAATTTCCGAGCCGAAAATATTTAATTTGAGAATTATGGATTTTGAGAATTAAATTCTGAGAATTCTTAAATTAAAAGAATAAATATTCAAATTGAATATGTATGGAATTTAAGATTTAATTCCATGTTTCGGGAATTAAAGAAGATTAATTTTGAGGATTCAAACCGATCAGGGACAGATTTGCAAATACCAAAGTTTGAAGGGCTAGAGTGCAAAAGGCCAAGATTATTTAATTAATCCAAATTTATTTAATTCTAATCCAAGTATATTTAATTTGGAAATAATTAGAGTTTCGATTTAAATTCTAATATTCTTAAATTATTTTGGATTAAAATTGAATTAAAAAGAAGGCCGAGGATTAAATTGCAATTTAGAAAGTTTCTGATATTCGTCTAGATTTTATTGACGATATATAAATTTTATTTCTCAGTTTCAGACTAGTTTTGAAGGGTAACGACTCAAGACGCCGAATTCGAACCGAAGAAGATGAAGTGAGGTTTGAAATGAATTTGATTGAAGTTCTATTACTGATTTTGAATAGATTTTGGACTAAATTTGAAATGAATGACTAGAATGAAGATTGATATGAATGTTTTGATGCTATGTTTTAGATTTGAAGCGTTCAAAACAGAAGAAATACGAAGGTATAATGACGACATCACGAGTTAAGTATTTGAAACTCAAGAATGACGTTTCTTGAGTTGTCCCGCCAAAATCACATACTTGTTTATCTTTTGATTTGATTTTGATGTTGTTGATCCATCGCAGGTAGTGGATTTTTGAGTTTGAGTTGATATGATTATGATACGGTGATGATACGAATTGATTCTATGCCAAGATCTGAGGCGATCTTATTTTCTAGTCTGAGACGACTACGATAGATGGATATCCATGTCAAGACCGGATACGAATCTTGATGGAAACGATGATATATGAATCAATTCTTAATCGATATATGCGTTATTTACTCTATTTTTGAGTCGTTTACGATTAGAGTTGATATTATTTATTTAACACATTTATATGTCGATTATACTGGAAATGTTTTCTCACCGGAGTTTAGCCGGTTGTTGCTTTGTTTTGTATGTCTGGATGGCAACAGAGAGGGCAAGAGCTAGTCAACGACGACATTGATAGCTCGGGAGAGAGATTGAGCAAGTGAGGACTTGGGTTGTAGCTGAAGGACTAGGCCTTTGAATGTATCAAACTTAGTAGACAATTAGAAAATTGAAGCACACTTTTGAGACTTTGTGTAGCTTGTGGTTTTATGCTCCTTATGTTCTTCGTTTGATGCATAAAGGCATGAATTTATACTTGAGTCGTTATATGCATGTATGCATATTTCCAGATTTTATAGCATGTGTAGAATCCATGTTTGTTGAGGATTGATGCTTTGATCCAAGTTTTGACAGCACAAAATATTTCTACAGATTTTCTGTGCAGAGAGGCCGCTCGATCGGTAGGATTTCACCGATCGAGCAAGACCTGTTATTGCTGAGCAGAAACTTAAATTTTCTTGCTCGCTCGATTGATAAGATTTGTCCGATCGAGCGAGGCCAAGATTTGCTCAGACCCGAGGGATGATATCCCTTGCCCGCTCGATCGGTAGGATTTTACCGATCGAGCGAGGTGCAATATTTTTAATTTTTTTTTATTTGGTTTAAGTATTATTTTAAATACATGATTAATTGTTTATTAATCATTAATTGTCCTAAGATGAGATTAGCAACCCGAGGTCCCCACAACAGGTGGTATCAGAGCGTAAGTTTCTTGGACTGAGATAGAAGCTGAGCGGGGTAGATTGAGTCACATGAATTTATAGTATTGCATGATTGTGCATTACTTGATTTGATGATTCGACAATTTGAAGAATTTCATGTGAACATGATTTACTCTTGAAGTAAAACTACCCGATTTACTGATTTGTAAATTTTCGAATTTCTTATCGATGTTGTTATAAGATTTTTCCCGAGTGATGTAAGCACCCATAATTTAATAGAACAATGTTCTTTGGGTGATGTAAGCACCCCTGACTGACAGAATAGTATGGCCTGACTGAACAGAATGGTATGGTCAGACTGAACAGAACATTATTGCTCAGCTGAAAGAAGTATCTCTGATTGAACATAACAGAATATCAGCGAATGAATAGATGTTATTGTAGGTAAGTTGGCCTGAAGAACTTGATCAGTCGTTCAGATACCTAAAGATACAGATGAATGACGTATCAGATTGAATGTCTACCAACTTCAAGACCTAGCAACCAGCTGATAGATTTTGATGAAGAAATTCTGACAGAATTGAGGTATATTTATTTGTTGGTAAGTGCTCAGAACAAATTTTGATTAACGGTTCTTTGCCACAGCAAATAGAAAGGATGAGAAGGCATGATATGCCAAGAAAGAAGAATAGCCAGAAAACAGAATATACCAATCAGAATTAGAGCAATTTTCAGACTGAAGAATATATTCCTAGATTTTCAAGCCTACTACTAAGATTCTATGAATTATAGATGATGAAGAAGCTCAAGATTGAGTATTTAATTCATGGCTTGAATTCTAAGATTATGTCTGAATAAATGTTGACAACTGAAACATTTTATAAAAGACGTAGACAGAGCGAAGAAAACTGAAATTGAATGATGAAGCAGAAGGAATGAAATTGTAGATATGCCACAGTGTATGAGATAATCACAACTGGCTCCAATTTTTCCTTCCAAAATAGATATGAAGTGAACGATATGAAAGTGGTTCTTTAACTCTAGTAGACCGATACAGATGTGTTTGGGTCTGAATGCAGAGTATGTCAGAGATTACTACACTCATTGTAGAGGGAGTTATCCGAACAAGCAGTGTAAAGACATTTCAAGCCAATGTGCAAGACTATATTCGAAGCAAATCAGAATCTGAGATGATTTGAATGAAGAACGGTTCCAGAAGTATACTGAGGATCAGAATGAAATTTCACCTGAGAATGAAATTGCAGGTAACAGAGTTATTTTGTTTTAATCTGTTTATGTTATAAGTGCAATAGATATATGATGGCTGAAAACTTATTATATGTACACCTCTGTATCAGAAAAGAGATTTTGTGAATTGAACTGAAGAATGGAACTACTGAATTGATGAAATGAGACTGAACATGATTTTGCTTCAAAAAAATGAAACTGAATATGATTGTGTTCGTATTTGAGATATCTGTTAGGTTGCATGATAGATGATGATGCAATAACCTATTACAGATTTTTAGAAAATTGATGATATGAAATGATTGAATTAGATCAACCAGAACATAATGTGCATATGAATAAGATGATATGATATGGGATCTAGAAGTAAGATTATTTGATTTCGGTTTTATATATGATGTTTGATTATAGAAATATTCCGAAATAAGTATATTTAAGGCACTAGATATGTTCAAGATCTAAATCAGCATTGATAGATATGCCGATAAATAGAGATGACAAATATATTCCAATAAGATTTCGACTTTAGTTTAAGTTGTGAACTGGAATTTTATAGCCACTTGATGAATTGATGAATTGAATGCTGCTTTTGAGGTTTATAAGATAGACGATGATATGAAAATCAGTTACAGTTGAGTCTTTTCTTTGCTTATGCTGAATCGATTACATCAATTGGAAATATGATTCTTGAAATGATTGAATATTGATTGGCTCTCATGGCAGATTGCTTTCGTTTAGAGCCTGTGTTCATTCGCTCATTCTGAGTTGGGTGATGCAAGTGAGTTGTTTTCACTTTGTAGAGTTTGTTATCCAGAAGATTTGATTTTGGATGACCTTGATTGAATGATTTTCTCAATCTTGATTTATTTCTTTTGATTTTGAGAATTATTAATCCTTTGATGGATATTTCAGCATATTTTAAGATGGTTGGCTCGTAACTGATAGAAGAATTTGAATATGATCCAGAGTTTGAGTTAAATGACATGAATTGTCAGTATTTTGGAGATAGAAATGAGGAATGAAATAGGCATTCGATAAATTGATTTCAGATTTTTGTGTATTCTTGTTCGAGTATTCAGACGAATGCATAACAATCAGGATGAATCTCCGTTGGAAATGAGCCAGAACTATTCAGAAGATTAAAAAACCATAGAAAGTAAATTGAAACGATGAGAATTCATTAAAGAATTCCAGATTGAGATATGAATTGAAGCCTCAGATCAGAATAGATGAATTCGTTTGTGACTGATTATCTGATTGTGCCTGATATTTTCGAAAAGAGATATCAGAATTTGAAGAATTGCACAACAATGAATTCAATATTCGTTCAATAATTGTTTTATCAGAAGATAAAGAAAACAGATGTAACAGAATTAGTACGTTTTCGAAGTTAAACGTATAGAGAGTTTCTGATGAAGTTGAAAATCGTTGACCAGATGAGTTCAGTGATAGTTTAGAAACTCCAAAAATTGAAACGATATTATGATTTGAAAGAATATTTTGCGAAACTACCATGATGAAGCAGTATAGATGAGGTAAACATGTGGTAGTTATGATCAGATTGATTGAAGTTACTGAATAAGATGATCTGTCTGTACGAATAAATCACTGATCCGTGATCAGAATTGTGCGAGATGTCACAGTAAGCCAAGAATTATTGTTTCAAATTGAGACATTAGGTTTACTAGTGAATTGTAATACAGACGATCAGAAGGCTCTGAGTACTTTTTGGATGTGAAAGTACAAGATGTTATTCTTGAATTGAATAATAGTCAGAGCAGATGAATCGAATTTTGAGAATGAACTATATCTGACATGATACCGATTATAAACAACTCTGAATATTTTAAAATCTGTGAATACAACCTATTATTTTCTGATTAATAGATAGTCTGAACAGACTAATCAGATTTTCAGAATACGCTGTATAAGATGTGGTACAGATATGAACAGATAACTGTTAAGAAGATAAAGATATGATGAAATTACAGGAATGATTAAAATCTATTGTCATGATTAAGACTTTAGATTTATTCGATAGATGTGGCATCGATTGATTGATGTTCTGGGTATTGGTTATATGTGATTGCATTATACCATTATCCGATTGATGGATTATCTGACTTGATTATCCAAAATTTTTGAGAATATTCTCAGAACTTTAATACCTGATTCGGTATTAATTGAATTGATGTATTGCCACTTGATAATTATAATTCCTATAGCAGCTATCGAATTGATATTGAAGTGGTGCTGTGAGGATGTGATGAGAAGAAATCAGATTTCTTTGTGTTGAAATGATACTATCGAAGTATACGACATTAGATCAGACATGATTTGCCGACATCAGATCAAATTTGATTGAGGAACACAAAGATGATAAATATGAATCTGTATGAAGCGAGAACAATGAAGAAGAATCAGAGTAAGTAATTGAATGATAGATATAACTTTTGAAGCTGAAACTGATTCGTTAAGCGAAAGAGTTATTCTTGAAACATCATTCAATTCAAAATTAAGAAAGAGCAGAGTTGTTTTTACAGATTCAGAATATGAATGAGAATACTGATTTTGAAGTGATGAACAGAATGACAATGTTGACTTGATATATGTTCTATGTAGAGCATGGAATAATATAGAGAAAGAAACAAGTCAACACAAAAAGCTGAAATTCATTGAATGAGATGTCCGACAGAATTGATGATTTGATTGAAAGATTTATTCTTTTCAGCTCGATACAATGGATCCGAATTGTTCCATGTGAATAAGAGAAGTAAGTATCAGTAGATTCTTCTTATGTACTTTAATCCGATGAGATAGATATTGAAAAGATTCTGAGTTAAGTCGATTATTCGACAGATATTTGATTGAAGAAAGAAACAACTCAAAGAGAATTCTGTTCAATTAATTAAAATACCAATGAATAGATATCGAATACAAAAGAATAGAAGCAAATTCGAAGAAATAATCAGATAAGAGATGAAGAGATGAGATACGAAGATCAGAGTTGGATGATTGAAGTGAGAATCACTTCAGATAATCATTCAGTTCATCAGACTTAATATTTCGATTGAATGTGATTTCGAGGACGAAATCATTTATTAAAAGGGAGAAATTGTAAGACCCAGAAATATTAAATTATTAATTATGAGATTTGAGAATTAAATTCCATATTATGGGCTAATATTGATTTGAGAAGCGAAAGAAATTATAGATTTAATTTCCGAGCCGAAAATATTTAATTTGAGAATTTACGGATTTTGAGAATTAAATTCCGAGAATTCTTAAATTAAAAGAATAAATATTCAAATTGAATTTTTATGGAATTTAAGATTTAATTCCATGTTTCGGGAATTAAAGAAGATTAATTTTTAGGATTCAACCCGATCAGGGACTGATTTGCAAATATCGAAGTTTGAAGGGCTAAAGTGAAAAAGGCCAGGATTATTTAATTAATCCAAATTTATTTAATTCTAATCCAAGTATATTTAATTTGGTAATATTTAGAGTTTCAATTTAAATCTAATATTCTTAAATTATTTTGGATTGAAATTGAATTAAAAAGAAGGCTGAGGACTGAATTGCAATTGAGGAAGTTTTAGGGATTAAATTGCAAATACTACAATACATATCCGATTTCTAATTTAAGTAAGCAGATGTATACGTGTTTAACAATGAAGAATCAGAAAATCTGAAGCAGAGAGCCGAGACATTTTCAATTTCTTTGAATTTCGATTCTTTTAATCGCCGTAACTTTTGATCCGATCGTTCGATTTTGATTTCGAAAAGAGTTCTGGAATCCTTACAATGAGTAATTCGACTTGATGTAAGTTTTGAATTACTTCGGCAAGTTTTGAAGATTGAAATTGATAGATATCAGGAATTGATGTTATGTTTACGTTATTCAACGTATTTACATTTCGATATCGAAAACGGATCGAAGAACCTATAGCGATTGTACTAAATATGAATTACAGCATGTATTCAATTGTATAGATTATGAATTCGATGGTTTTTGATGGCTCAGGATTGATATGAACTGAATTGAAGTTACGTATGAATTGAATTGAAGTTAGAATTGGTTTCGATATTTTGTCGGTTACCGATTTTCAGTCGCTATGCCGTCGATTAATGTTTTGAAGCCGTTTTGATAGCCTATAACTGAGATCAGATATTTGTCTAGATGTTATTGACGATATAGAAATTTTATTTCTCAGTTTCAGACTAGTTTTGAAGGATAACGACTCAAGACGCCGAATTCGAACCGAAGAAGATGAAGTGATGTTTGAAATGAATTTGATTGAAGTTCTATTGCTGATTTTGAATAGATTTTGAACTAAATTTGAAATGAATGACTAGAATAAAGATTGATATGAATGTTTTGATGCTATGTTTCAGATTTGAAGCGTTTAAAATAGAAGAAATATGAAGGTATAATGACGACATCACGAGTCAGGGATTTGAAACTCAAGAATGACGTTTCTTGAGTTGTCACACCAAAATCACATACTTGCTTATCTTTTGATTTGATTTTGATGTTTTTGATCCATCTCAGGTAGTGGATATTTGAGTTTGAGTTGATATGATTATGATACGGTGATGATACGAATTGATTCTATGCCAAGATCTTAGGCAATCTTATTTTCTAGTCTAAGACGACTACGATAGATGGATATCCATGTCAAGATCGGATACGAATCTTGATGGCAACGATGATATATGAATCAATTCTTAATCGAGATATGCGTTATTTATTCTATTTTTGAGTCGTTTATGATTATAGTTGATATGATTTATTTAACGCATTTATACGTCGATTATACTGGGAATAATTTCTCACCGAAGTTTATCCGGCTGTTGCTTTGTTTTGTATGTGTGCATGGCAACAGAGGGGGCAGGAGCTAGTCAACGACGACATTGATAGCTCGGGAGAGAGATTGAGCAAGTGAGGACTCGGGTTGTAGCTGAAGGACTAGGCCTTTGAATGTATCAAACTTAGTAGACAATTAGAAACTTAAAGCACACTTTTGAGACTTTGTGTAGCTTGTTGTTTTATGCTCCTTATGTTCTTCGTTTGATGTAATAAAGGCATGAATTTATACTTGAGTCGTTATATGTATGCATATTTCAAGATTTTATAGCATGTGTAGAATCCATGTTTGTTGAGTATTTATGCTTTGATCCAAGTTTTGACAGCACAAAACATTTCTGCAGATTTTTTATGTAGAGAGACCGCTCGATCGGTAGGATTTCATCGATCGAGCGAGGCCTGTTATTGCTGAGCAGAAACTTAAATTTACTTGCTCGCTTGATCGGTAAGATTTGACCGATCGAGCGAGGCCAAGATTTGCTCAGACCCGAGGGATGAGATCCCTTGCCCGCTCGATCGGTAGAATTTTACCGATCGAGCGAGGTGCAATATTTTAAATTTTTTTTTACTTGGTTTGAGTATTATTTTAAATACATGATTAATTATTTATTAATCGTTAATTGCTGTAGTGACCCAACCCGGATCCACTACCTAATCAGAGTTACAGTAAAAGAGCATGCAATAAAAGCTTAAAGCGTAAAGTGCGGATAATAAAATACAAAAAATCCAACCGGCAGAATACAACCGACGATATCACAAGTGTATAAGTACTGTTATACAACCAAATCAAAGGTTCAGGGTAAATAAATCCCTACCCTCTACAACTTCACACTCTCTCAAGCTCAATCCTGCTGAGAGCCGCCTGGACCGTCCAGCCTCAAACCTGCCCCGCCATAAAATACACAACGCATACCTAAACACAGGGGCGTGAGCTAGAACTCTCAATACGAAGCAATGATATAAATACAAATATGCGCACACAGATGATTTAAAACTCACATGAAAAACACTTGCTCATGGCGCCGAGAATATACAGTACCGGCTAGAGAGCGACTCCGCGGGGTATTCGTATATTTTATATCAGAGCTGAGCCAACCCCATCCCGACCCGAATCCAAAACAGGATACAAGCCTCATGTGGAAACTGTCATACCTGACTCGAGTCCAAAATGAGATCATTGTTCCCTATGGAGACTGTCAATGACTCGCATCTCTCCGGATGCAGTCACACGTAAAATCATGTATGTGCTAAGATGGTAAAACATGCTAAAACATGATAAAGCATATAGCATATACTCATTCAACATACATCCAAATATATCATGCCGGCTATCTCGGTCAGTGCTTACGTACCTCTAACACTACTGGACAAACCTAGCTCCACTAGCCTATACTCCAAGTCTACTAGTCCAGTCTACTGCTACTACAATGAAAATATCCATTCATCAACAATAAAGCTCTAAAAGCCTTAACTAATCTAAAGCATACTCCTAAATATTTTTAGGATTCCAAAGCTATACCTGCGTCCGTCGTTAGCCTTTTGCTGTCGATAGCCTCAAAACTAGGCCATAGCTCCGCGACGACGTCTAAATCACTAAGCCACTTCCGGATTACCGATAGGACGCCTAGATCTCCCTAGATCTGAGTTAGAAGGTTTGGGAATCAGAGAGAAGAGAGGGAATTGGTGTGAGAAATGAGCATCTCGAACCCTATATTTATAGGCGACGTTAGGAACCTCCGAACCCAATTCGGAACATCCGATCATGATCGGAACTTTCGATCGCCCCTTCGAAGCTTCCGATCATCCTATATTACGTCAGCCATGATGTCACCTTGCTGACATAAGCGATGATGTGTGCCTTGAGTCCGATTGGAGCTTCTGATCTTGCCGACGGAGCTTCCGATTTTGATCGGAGCTTCCGATCCTGACTTTGGAGCTTCCGATCCACTTCAGAACCTCCGAACTCCTCTTCGGACCGTCCGATCTACCTTGGACTATTTAGGTACATTTTAGTAATTAATTACGTTAATTACCTTGATTAATTGCGGGTCACTACATTCTCTCCACTTAAGAAATTTCGTCCTCGAAATTTAAGTCTTAGAGGAAAATAGGAATAGTCAACCAAATAATCTTATTAAAACTGAACAAGTACAACTTGATATAATGAAAAACAAAATCTCAAAAAAACTCGGGGTGCTCGGCTAACATCTGGCTATCCAACTCCCAAGTAGCTTCCTCTGTTCCTTTGCGTTGCCACTGTACCATCACCAACGGTATACACTTTTACAAAGTACCTTGTCCTTCCTGTCAAGAATCCGCAGGGGTTTCTCCATATACGATAGATCCCGATCTACCTTTATCTCGGTCGGATGCAAAATATGCGACTCGTTCGCCATATACTGCCTCTACAAGGACACGTGGAACACATCGTGGATCTCCGAAAGATCGGGTGGCGAGGCCAGACGATAAGCCACATCCCCAACCTTCTCGAGAATCTTGAAAGGACCAATAAATCTAGGTGTCAGTTTACCCTTGCGACCAAATCTCATCACCTTCCGGAAAGGTGACACACGCAAGAAAACATACTCCCCTACCTCAAAATGAAGTGGCCTGCGGTGAGTGTTTGCATAGCTAGCCTGTCGATCCTGGGCTGCCTTAATCCTGCATCGGATCAACTCTATTGCATCAATCATCTGCTGAATCATCTGAGGACCCTCAACCTGATGCTCTCCAACCTCGTCCCAAAACAAAGGTGTACGACAACGGCGTCCATAAAGAGCCTCAAATGGTGCCATGCCAATGCTGCGATGGAAACTATTGTTGTAGGCGAACTCCACCAAGGGTAAATGATCATGCCACGCTGACCAAAATCCATCACCACCGCGCGAAGCATATCCTCTAGAGTGCGAATAGTACGCTCCGACTATCCATCCGTCGCTGTATGATAAGCTGTACTCAAGCTCAAAGTAGTACCAAGGGCTCGCTGGAAACTACCCCAAAATCTCGAGGTGAATCTCGGATCTCTATCGCTGACAATGCTCAATGGAATCTCATGCAATCGAACAATATCCCGCACATACAATTGCACCATCCTATCAAAGGTGTAATTGCGATTATAGGGAATAAAATGCGCTGACTTCGACAACCGATCCATGACAACCCAAATAGCATCACAATACCTGGAAGACATAGGCAAGTGGGTGACAAAGTTCATCGTCACATGCTCCCACTTCCATTCAGGAATCTCTAAGCTGTGAAGTAACCCTCCGGGTCGTTTAAACTCTGCCTTGACCTGCTGACACACAAGGCATCGGGATACAAACTGATAAACGCTGCGCTTCAACCCTTTCCACCAAAATCGAGTGCGAAGATCCTTATACATCTTCATGCTGCCTGGATGTACAGAGAATCGACTGCGGTGAGCTTGCGATAAGATCTCATCCCTCAAAGTAGAGTCCTCGGGTACCACAACTCGACTAGAAAGACACAACAGACCGTCTTCCTGCAAATGTAAACCAGAAGTATTATCACCCTCAGCCAAACGGGTTAACTTCTGCATATTCAGATCAGAATTCTGAGCTTCCCGGATTCATCGATACAACGCTGGCTCTGCAAGAAAAAAAGAAACACGAATCCCTTGCTGTTCTTTCTTATGACAGAATGTAAATCCTGAAGAACAACACTCTTCCACTGCCTTCCGTACCGAATTGGTACAAAGGGAACTCGTATAGACTTTGCGAATAAGCGCATCAGCAACAGGATTTGAAGAACCTGGATGGTACTTGATCTCACAATCGTAATCCTTTAACAGATCCATCCAACGACGCTGCCGCATGTTCAACTCAGCCTGAGTGAACAGATACTTCAAACTCTTATGATCGGTGAAGATCTCAAATCGATCTCCGTACAAATAGTGACGTCATATTTTAATAGCAAAGACAATGGCTGCAAGCTCTAAATCATGTACGGGATAGTTCTCCTCGTGAGTCTTCAGCTTTCTGGAGGCATAAGCAATCACGTGGCCATTCTGAGTCAACACACACCCCAAACCCTGGAGAGAAGCATCAGTGAAGACTACAAAACCACCTGATCCAGACGGTAAATCAAGAACTGGAGCTGTCGTCAGACGACGTCTCAACTCACGAAAACTGTCTTCACAAGCATAAGACCAAACAAAAGAAACGTCTTTCTTCGTCAACTGAGTCAAAGACTTAGCTATCTGAGAGCAATTCTCCACAAAACGACGATAGTATCCTGTTAAACCAAGGAAACTACGAATCTCAGAAACTGTAGTCGGACGTGACCAATTCAAAATAGCCTCTGTCTTGCTAGGATCAACAGATACGCCCTCCTGAGAAATGACATGACCAAGGAACACAACTCGATAAATCCAGAAGTCACACTTACTCAGCTTCGTGTACAACTGTCTCTCCCTCAAGACCTGCAGTACAGTATAGAGATGGTAGGCATGCTCATCCATGCTGTGAGAATACACCAAAATGTCATCGATGAACACCACCACAAACTTATCCAGAAAGTCGTGGAAAACTCTGTTCATCAGATCCATAAAAACAGCTGGAGCATTCTTCAAACCAAACGGCATTACTAGAAACTCATAGTGTCCATATCGCGTACGAAATGTTGTCTTAGGAACATCCTCCTGTCGAACTCGCAACTGATGATACCCAGACCGAAGATCAATCTTCGAATAGACAGAAGTACCCTGCAACTGATCAAAGAGATCATCTATCCATGAAAGAGGATACTTATTCTTCACTGTCACCTGATTCAACTGACGGTAGTCAATACACAACCGCATCGACCCATCCTTCTTCTTGACAAACAGTACTGGGGCTCCCCATGGAGAAACACTAGGTCGAATATAAACCTTATCAGGAAGATCTTGCAATTGCTTCTGCAGCTCTTTCATTTCTGACGGTGCCAATCGGTAAGGAGTTCTGGAAATCGGTGCAGTCCCTGGCACTAACTCAATGTCAAACTCAATCTCCCTTACTGGTGGCAAACCTGGAATCTCCTTCGTAAATACATCTGGAAAGTCACAAACCACTGGTATCTCTCGGATATCTGGCTCTCCTAAGGATGCGTCAATGGCGTAGATAAGGTAGCCTTCCCCGCTAGACTCTAAAGCACGCCGGGCCTTCAGAGCTGAAACCACTGGCATCGGGGGTCGCGCTCCCTCACCATAGAAATACCATGACACATCATCCTCTGGACGAAACTGAACAAACCTCTGATAGAAATCCACCATCGCTCGGTAGGTAGTTAATAGATCTATCCCAATGATGCAATCGAAATCCTCTATTGCTAGAATCATCAGGTTAGCACTAAGCTGATGTCCCTCGAAATCCAAAACACAACCAAAAACTAGACGCTTGGTTGAAACCTGGCTCCCCATAGGAGTAGAAACCACTAGCAACACATCTAAAGGAATAAACGGCAATCTATACTTGTTAGCAAAACGTGCTGAGACAAAACAATGCGATGCACCGGTATCAATTAAAACAAATGCAGGAAAACCACTCAAATTACAGGTATCTGCGATCATCCGATCACTGTCAGCCTCTACCTGTTCCTGATTAAGCGCAAAGACCTGACCCTGGGCACGTGGCCTCAAATAAGAATGACCCCGAGAAGGAGTCTGAGTAGGCTGTCTCTGAGACTGCTGCAGCTGCTGGCGCTGCTGCAAATACTGCTGCTGGAAAGGTGGCTGCTGGTACTAAGGTGGCTGAACAGATGCTTGAAAACCTCTGGAACCACTCACTGCCCCAATCAGCATAGGACAATCTCTCTTCATGTGACCCTCCTGGCCACACTGGAAACATGCAGTGGTCGATCGACCACATTGTCCTGGAGGATTCCTGCATTTGCACTGACTACATCGGTTCGGTCTCTGTCCACCAAAACGATGCACTCCCCCAGATCCAGAGGAAGAAGAAGAAGTACCTCCTGGCTTCTTGAAGGACTGCCCCCTAAGGTCCAAAGCACTAGCACTCGCTGAACTGGAAGAAAAAGAGTAAAGTCCCCTGTTCTTTCCGAATACTATCCTCGGCCTAGCGACAATGGTCCACCAAATCCTCGTAAGTCCCATCGCCGCCCATAGCAACCATCCGATGAATATCAGGGTTCAACCCTTGAAGGAAATGATCAAACTTTGCCATAGAACTATCAGCAACATGAGGACAAAAAGGTAGCAGATCAAAGAACTTCTGCTGGTACTCCTTGATCGTCATCGTTCCCTATCGCAAACTCAAACAACACTCTGGCTTTCGCCTGATGAATAGCTGGAGGAAAATACAAGCTCTGATAAGCAGTATGGAACTTAACCCACATAGCTGCACCTCTAGCTACTATGAATGGAGCGGAAGTAGATCTCCACCATTTCCTCGCTCTGCCCTCAAGCATAAAGGCAAGAATCTCCATCGTATCCTCAGTCGTGCAACGGAACTCCTGGAAGCACTGCTCCATCCTCTCAAGCCAATCCTCTGCCTCTTCAGCTGTCTCACTACCCGTCAAAGGCTTCGGGCTAACCCCCTTGAATCTGCGCATACTCACTCGCTTGCGCTCCTCTCGCTGACCACGACGACGTCTACGATCATGTGGATTGCCCCAATGACCTCCGCCTCCGCTATCGTGGCTCTCATCGTAATCTGCCATCTGTTACATCAGAACAAATAATTACTTAATCCGCTTTACGATATTCCCAGTGCAATGCGCTCTGACACAAAAAATGTAGTGACCCAACCCGGATCCACTACCTAATCAGAGTTACAGTAAAAGCACACGCAATAAAAACTTAAAGCGTAAAGTGCGGATAATTAAAATACAATAAATCCAACCGGTAGAATACAACCGACGATATCACAAGTGTATAAGTACTGTTATACAACCAAATCGAAGGTTCAGGGTAAATAAATCCCTACCCTATACAACTTCACACTCTCCCAAGCTCAATCCTTCTGAGAACCATCTGGACCGTCCAGCCTCAAACCTGCCCCGCCATAAGGTACACAACGAATACCCAAACACAGGGGCGTGAGCTAGAATTCTCAATACGAAGCAATGATATAAATACAAATATGCGCACACAGATGATTTAAAACTCACGTGAAAAACACTTGCTCATGGCGTCGAGAATATACAGTACCAGCTAGAGAGCGACTCCGCGGGGTACTCGTATATTCTATATCAGGGCTGAGCCAACCCCATCCTGACCCGAATCCAAAACAGGATACAAGCCTCATGTGAAAACTGTCATACCTGACTTGAGTCCAAAATGAGATCATTGTTCCCTATGGAGACTGTCAATGACTCACATCTCTCCGGATGCAGTCACATGTAAAATCATGTATGTGCTAAGACGGTAAAACATGCTAAAACATGATAAAGCATATAGCACATACTCATGCAACATACATGCAAATATATCATGCCGGCTATCTCGGTCAGTACTTACGTACCTCTAACACTGCTGGACAAACCTAGCTCCACTGGCCTATACTCCAAGCCTACTAGTCCAGTCTACTGCTACTACAATGCAGATATCCATGCATCAACAATAAAGCTCTAAAAACCTTAACTAAGCTAAAGCGTACTCCTAAATATTTTTAGGATGTCAAAGCTATACCTGCGTCCGTCGTTAGTGAAAGAGTGGGTGCCCGGTGAGCCAACTTGTGGCCAAGGGTTTTGATAACTCTTTGTATAAACAATCTTTTGTTTAATATAATTTACACTTTTATTAATGACAATGACTTTATCTTTCTTCATATTGTTATATTGTGATATACTATTGTTGTTTTGATAAAGACCTTGAATATACTATAGTGTATGTAAGATGTGGTAGAACATGGGGATGTCTATCATGAAACACATCTTATAGTCACTGTATATTCTAAATGGTTCCTAGTCGATTGAGCCGTCCGTGAATAAGGATAAGGATCGCTCGAGATTGAGACTAGCATTTGCGATGCCGAGTACCACGTTTCATTGGTATGGAACATAGAGATGTTCGAAGCATGCAAATGGAAATTCATACGATGAATGATCGAACTACCCTATCCGGACTTTCCAAGTGGTTATCATTTATCGAGTGGATAAAGTCCGTGGTTTTGGTTGTACACCATTAGTCCTTACTACTTGAAACATCATTGAAACTCTATATGGTAGTACTGTACTTTGACTCGTTTACCGACTCTATTGGGGTCATCAGGTGTCGGGATTGGGTACAGTTACGACACATATAGGATTCGATGCTTTGTTGTCAAGGATTCAGCACATACTTGCGAGTGTGGATATCCTATGCAATCTGAGGAGATATTAGTGTGACGAATCTCTGCCAGAGTACATGATGTGTTTTAAGAAATGGTTTCTTAGTAGCACATGCGATGTCACTATTTGATCTTCATGATGTATTGCATAGTTATCGAATCTCGAATGACTCTCGATTTACCAATGGTTGTTGATTCGATCGGGATATATGGATGAAAGGACCGTACTGTACGCTAACCAAAATCTATTGGTTCTTGCAGGTACTATCAGGGATACCTAGGGAATCATGGGGCGATGTTTCTAGGCGCTCTTACCATGATTTGATGGGCAAGTCGGAAATTGTTGTTCCGAGTCACAAGGAGTAGTGAGCCCACGGCTAGATGTATCCCTAAACCATTGAGGGCCACAAAGAGTAATGGATTTTTAATCCCCGTTGAGATAGTTAAATTTAAAGAGTTAAATTTAATGAACAAAGAAGTTGGACTTCTTATTTAAGAGTAGAGGAGTAAGATTTCCTAAAATGAAATAGGGATGGACATTTTTGGAAACCACTGAATTCGGATTCAGAAAATTTATCTTGACTCTAAAAGATGCAGAAATGGTTTCTGTGAACATTGGTGAAATTGGTTTATCAATCTGAGTCATGATGAATTTTATATTAATTTCTGAACATGCGGGCTTTGCTTGTTAGGCTTGAACTTATGAATAATGGGCCCTAAGCTGTTAGCAGCCCACATTATAAATAAGTTATTGCAGTACAGAAATTACACAACAGAGGTCACAAAATATTTTTCGAAAACCCTAGCTTTGTTTTCTCTAAAGTGGCTGCCCCCTCCCTCTCTCTGTCGGGAAAATCCAGCCTGTGAATTTTGAATTTGTTGTCTGGTTTAACGGATCAAATTCGTTAATTCTCTTCGTAGAAACTTCTGATAGATTTTCTAGTGCAATCTATCAGAGGGATTAAATCTCTGTTCGTGGACCTGATTGAATAACAGTTCGTCCATCAGTTCCTGGGAGATACAACAAGAGCAGAGTAATCTGTTGGTGTCCATAATCTCGATTCTAAATGTGGGCCTGGTTTATGGCCCAATATGAATTGTCATATGTAATAAAAGTGGGCCTGGTTTATGGCCCGTTCCCACCCCTTAAAATATATCCCCTACTTATCATGGTTATTTATTGTAAATACATTAGTCTTAGTGGGAGATGAAGATTTGAAGACGGAGGTGGGCCCCAGACAATAAAGATTGAAAAAATGTAAATTGGAAGCTCAATGTAATAGGATTGCATTGCATACCTGCATATTACCTAGGATTGGACTTAGACTCGTGATTGGCAACCACGGGTTGATTAGAAATGGAATCGATAATCCTATATAATATATGATATTATAGTTGTATGCATGTTTTAGACAAAATTGTATGAATCCCGCAAGCATAAAATTTTTAAAAAATGATGAGAAAAATTTTCAAAATTAAAATCCCTCATTTTAAATATGATTTAAAATTGATATCAAGATAAATAAAGGAAATTTAAAATTGTTTAAATGTTCCTACCTTCCATCAACGATCAATGTATGAGATGCTACCCGCGGATACGGTCCGGCTCATATTATTGGGGGGGCCCGTTCGTCGGAAAGCTGTACATTGGATCGACACATGTTGTAAGTTGGGTGGAACTCCCATGGGATCGGCACATATTATTGGGGGATCCACATGGCGACTGTCCATCACAACTTAATATTGATGGGTCATCTTGACATGTCACAATAAACGGCATCATATTATTGGGCCCTTATTGGACATGAGGTAAAAACGTGGAGGTTGCTTTGGAAGCAATTGGGCTCTACCTTTTGAAAATTATGGTTGGCTGATATTATTCGGGACCATAGTTTGTCAATTGGACTCCATGTTCCCACTAAGGAAAATAGTTTCCCGTTTTCACTAGAGGATAGTGAAATCGTTAAAATAGTAAGAGTGAGATTCATAAAATAAATTACTCCTATTTTATGTCTTAGTAAATTAATTAAATAATCACTGATTATTGTCTGTTTATTTTCAGTATTTCATAAAGATGAATTTGCATAATCCACTATTCTCTATCCTCGAACAAAATAAACTGACTGGCGCAAACTATACGGAATGGTTCCGTAAGTTGAAGATTGTCTTAACCTCGGAGAAGATGCTCTACGCGTTAGAAAAATATCCTACGAAGGAAGCACCAGCTGATGTAAGTCCGGAAGAGTTGGCCAAACTTGATACATGGTGGGACCATGATATCAAGGCCAAATCCTATATGCAAGCCTCGATGTCTCATGAACTCCAGAGGCGATTTGAGAATACCGTGAATGCTGCTGACATTCACGTACAACTCAAGGAACTTTTTGGGGCTCAATCGAGAGCTGAAAGGTTCGCTACTGTAAAAGAGCTAATGACGTGTCGCATGCGTGAAGGGACTTCGGTCCGTGATCATGGGGTACGAGTGATTTGGCTCATACAAAAGTTGGTAACGCTTGATTTGGTGTTGGAGCATGAACTCAACGTGGACTTATTACTTCTATCTCTTCCTTCTTCGTTTGACGGATTTGTGGTAAATTTCAATATGAACAAGATATAGGCCTCCCTTGAAGAGAGGGTCAATATGCTTGTAACATATGAATCCACTTTAAAGAAGGATAAACCGGCTCTCTTGGTGGGCTACTCTTCTTCTGCTAAGAAGGGGCCAAGTACAAAGGGTAAGAAACGTTCTGCCCCACCCAAAAAAACCAAACCCGAGAAGAAGTACAAGACAAAGGCTTCAAACATGGAAAAGTCCAAGGATGTTTGCCATTACTGCAAGAAGCCCGGTCATTGGAAACGTAACTGCAAGGAATATCTACAGCATTTGCGAACTGCGAAGGGTATGTTCTATATTGAAATAAATGTTTCACTTAATACTACTTCTTGGGTATTGGATACCGGATGTGGATCTCACATTTGCAATGATTTGCAGGTGATGACAAGAAGTCGCAAGCTTAGAATGGGTGAGACCCAACTGAGGCTCGGAAATGGTTCTAGAGTTGAAGCTAAAGCTATAGGAGACGTTTATTTAATTTTGCAGAACGATTTTAAGTTACTTTTGAGAGATGTTTTATTTGTTCCAGATTTGATTAAAAACATTATTTCTGTTTCTATGCTTGATAGAGATGGTTATTCTTGCAATTTTGTGAATGAGATGTGCAATATTTACAAGAATGAATGTTTGATTGGAAATGGACAACTTGAAAACGATCTATATAACTTAAAATTAAAATACTTTCCAATAAATTATGTTGATAAACCGGTAACAACAAACAAAAGGAAAATCGATAGTCAAAACCCGGCAAACCTTTGGCATGCTAGGCTAGGTCATATTTCCTCAAGGATGATGAACAAGCTAGTGGGAGAGGGCATGTTTGATATGTCTGATATTAACTCTCTATCTACTTGTGAGTCCTACCTGAAAGGAAAATGACTAAATCTCCTTTTAAGGGGAAACCTGAGCATAGTCAAAATCTGTTGGATTTGATCCATACAGACGTTTGTGGTCCATTTAGAATGTGTACTCAATATGGCCACACCTACTTCATTACCTTTACTGATGATTATTCAAGGTATGGGTATTTATATTTAATGAAATATAAGTTTGAAGCATTTGAAAAGTTCAAAGAATTCAAGGCTGAAGTAGAAAATAAGCTAGGTAAAAGTATTAAAGCACTTCGATCGGATCGAGGTGGAGAATACTTGAGTACCGAGTTTTTGGACTATCTGAAAGAGAATGGGATTCTCTCTCAGTGGACTCCTCCTATGACACCTCAGCTGAATGGTGTATCGGAGCGTCGTAATCGAACTTTGTTGGACATGGTTCGATCCATGATGAGCTTCACTGAGCTTCCACCTTCGTTTTGGGGCTATGCGCTTGAAACGGCGGTATTGTTGTGTTGGAAAAACGGGGCGTTCAGATCAATCACGATTGATACCCGGTGCAGCGGAAGTTTAAAAATTTTAATATGGAACAATTCCATAGTGTGGGTATCAACCTTACGATTAAATTATTTGTGTGTGTAAAAATTAAATAACAATTAAATAATTTTTACCTTTAATCTCGAATCGAGATTCTGGACACCAACAGATTTAATCTGCTCTTGTTGTCTCTCCCTGGAACTGATGAATATTCTGTCCTTCAATCAGGTCCACGAATGGAGGTTTAATCCCTCTGATAGATTGCACTAGAAAATCTATCAGAAGTTTTTCTGCGAAGAGAATAACGAATTTGATTCGTTAATCCTGACTGCAATTCAAAATTACAGACCGGAAAATTCTCTGACAGAGAGAGGGAGGGGCAGCCGAATAACCTTTGAGAGAGAGCTAGGCTTTTCGATTTTCTGTCTCTCAAATTATGACCAGTTGTGTCTAATTTCTGTACTGCAATAACTTATTTATAATGCAGGCCACTAACAGCTTAGGGCCCATTAGTCATAAGTTGAGGCCCGACAAGCAAAGCCCGCATGTTCAGAAATTAATATAAAATTCATCGTGACTCCGATTGATAAACCGATTTCACCAACGTGCACAGAAACCATTTCTGCACATTTTAAAGTCAAGATAAATTTTCTTGAATCCGAATTCAGTGGTTTCCAAAAATGTTCATCCCTATGTCATTTTAGGAAATCCTACTCCCTTACTCTTATTTAAGAAGTCCAACTTCTTTGTTCATTAAATTTAACTCTTTAAATTTAACTATCTCAACGGGGATTAAATATCCATTACTCTGTGTGACCCTCAATGGTTCAGGGATACAGCTAGTCGTGGGCTCACAACTCCTTGTGACTCGGAACAACACTTTCCGACTTGCCCAACGAATCATGGTAAAGCGCCTAGCAACATCGCCCCATGATTCCCTAGGTATCACTGATAGTGCCTACAAGAACCAGTAGATTTTGGTTAGCGTACAGTACGGTCCCTTCATCCAAATATCCCGATCGAATCAACAACCATTGGTATATCGAGAGTCGCTCAAGATTCGATAACTATGCAATACATCTTGAAGATCAAATTAGTGACATCGCATGTGCTACTAAGAAACCATTTCTTAAATCACATCAAGTACTCTGGCCAGAGATTTGTCACACTAATATCTCCTCAGATCGCATAGGATATCCACACTCGCAAGTATGTGGTGAATCCTTGACAACAATGCATCGACTCCTATATGTGTTGTAACTGTACCCAATCCCGACACCTGATGACCCCAATAGAGTCGGTAAACGAGTCAAAGCACAGCACTAGCATATAGAGTCTCCATGATGTTTCAAGTAGTAAGGACTAATGGTGTACAACCAAAACCGCGGACTTTATCCACTCGATAAGTGATAACCACTTGGAAAGTCCGGATAGGGTAGTTCGATTATTCATCCTATGAATATCCATTTGCATGCTTCAAACATCTCCATGTTCCCTACCAATGAAACGTGGTACTCTGCATCGCAAATGCTAGTCTCAAACTCGAGCGATCCTTATCCTTATTATCGGACGGCTCAATCGACTAGGAACAGTTTAGAATATACAATGACTATAAGATGTATTTCATGATAGACATCCCCATGTTCTACCACATCTTACATACACTATAGTATATTCAAGGTCTTTATCAAAAACAACAATAGTATATCACAATATAACAATATGAAGAAAGATAAAGTCATTGCCATTAATAAAAGTGTAAATTATATTAAACAAAAGATTGTTTATACAAAGAGTCATCAAAGCCCATAGCCACAAGTTGGCTCACTGGGCACCCACTCTTTCAATCTCCCACTTGCCCTATAGCCAACTAGTCATACTACGTAGACCCATTGCTTCGCGATGTTTGTCAAACAATGGTCCTGGCAAGGGCTTAGTAAGCGGATCAGCGATATTGTCTGCAGAGGCCACTCGTTCGACAGTGATGTCTCCTCTTTCCACAATCTCCCGGATGATGTGGTATTTCCTCAGTACGTGTTTGGATCTTTGATGAGACCTTGGTTCCTTTGCTTGAGCAACGGCACCCGTGTTGTCACAGTACACCGGGACTGGACCAACAAATTCAGGAATGACACCCAACTCTTGGACGAAATTCCTCATCCAAACGGCCTCTTTAGCAGCAGCTGATGCTGCAATGTATTCAGCCTCAGTGGTGGAATCCGCTGTGGTGTCCTGTTTGGAACTCTTCCAAGAGACAGCACCGCCATTGAGCATGAACACAAATCCAGAGGTTGACTTCGAGTCATCCACGTCACTTTGGAAGCTAGAGTCGGTATAGGCTTCCAATTTCAGTTCTCGTCCTCCATATACCATGAACATATTCTTAGTCCTTCGTAAGTACTTAAGAATGTCCTTCACGGCTTTCCAATGCATTTGACCAGGATTAGCCTGATATATGCTCGTGACACTCAGAGCAAATGCTACATCCGGTCTGGTAGATATCATCTCATACATGATACTACCTATAGCTGACGCATATGGTACATGTGTCATATTCTCTATCTCTGCATCAGTCTTGGGACACATAGACTTGGATAAAGAAACTCCATGACACATGGGTAGATGTCCTCTTTTGGACCCATCCATTGAAAACCGTTTCAATATGGTGTCGATGTAGGTTGATTGAGTGAGTCCTATCATTCTCTTAGATCTATCTCTATAGATCTGTATCCCAAGAATGTAGGATGCCTCACCCAAATCCTTCATCGAGAATCTACCTGATAACCATATCTTTGTTGACTGCAACATCCCTACATCATTCCCAATGAGTAGGATGTCATCAACATAAAGTACTAAGAATGTCACAGCATCCTTAACTACTTTCTTGTACACGCATGGTTCCTCCGGGTTCTTGATGAAACCAAAATCTTTTATTGTTTCATCAAATTTCTGGTTCCAACTTCTTGATGCTTGTTTTAGACCATAAATTGATATCTGAAGCTTGCATACCTTATGCTCGCTTCCCATGGATGTGAACCCCTCAGGCTGCCTCATATAGATTTCTTCCTTAATGTCTCCATTAAGAAAAGCAGTCTTCACATCCATTTGCCATATCTCATAGTCATACCATGCAGCTATAGCAATAAGGATTCTTATGGACTTGAACATTGCAACTGGTGAAAAGGTTTCATCATAGTCAACTCCTTGCCTTTGAGTATAACCTTTCGCCACCAATCGCGCCTTGTAGGTCAATACCTTACCATCAGGCCCAAGCTTTCTCTTCTAGATCCATTTACACCCTATTGGAACAATTCCATCAGGAGGATCTACTAAAGACCAAACTTGGTTTGTATGCATCGAATCCAATTCAGACTGCATAGCTTCAAGCCATAAATTTGAATCCGCATCAGAAATTGCTTCCTTGAAGTTTCTTGGATCACATCCAATGTCGGGTTCATCTTGATCCCCTTCAAGAAGAAGACCATATCGAATAGGAGGTCTAGAAGTCCTCTCGGATCTTCTAGGTTCAGGCGTGTCCAGCAATGGTTCCTGAGGCGTAGGATCATTATTTTGCATTTCGGGTTCTTCTCGAACTTCTTCGAGTTCCATCATCTCGCCTTTCTTATCCAATAAGAACTCCTTCTCCAAGAAGGTGGCATTCCTAGAAACAAACACCTTTGTTTCAGCAGGATAATATAAATAATATCCGATTGAATTCTTCGGATACCCCACAAAATAACATAAGCTGGATCGACTATCCAACTTGTCTCCCACTGTCTGCTTCACGTAAGCAGGACATCCCCAAATCCTCAAGTACGAATACTTAGGAGCTTTGCCATTCCATAACTCGTATGGTGTTTTGTCCACTGCTTTAGTGTGGACGTTGTTCAACAACAATACCGCCGTTTCAAGCGCATAGCCCCAAAACGAAGGTGGAAGCTCAGTGAAGCTCATCATAGATCGAACCATGTCCAACAAAGTTCGATTACGACGCTCCGATACACCATTAAGCTGTGGTGTCATAGGAGGAGTCCACTGAGAGAGAATCCCATTCTCTTTTAGATAGTCCAAAAACTCGGTACTCAAGTATTCTCCACCTCGATCCGATCAAAGTGCTTTAATACTTTTACCTAGCTTGTTTTCTACTTCAGCCTTGAATTCTTTGAACTTTTCAAATGCTTCAGACTTATATTTCATTAAATATAAATACCCATACCTTGAATAATCATCAGTAAAGGTAATGAAGTAGGTGTGGCCATGTTGAGTTCCTACTCTAAATGGTCCACAAACATCTGTATGGATCAAATCCAACAGATTTTGACTCCGCTCAGGTTTCCCCTTAAAAGGAGATTTAGTCATTTTTCCTTTCAGGCAGGATTCACAAGTAGGTAGAGAGTTAATATCAGACATATCAAACATGCCCTCTCCCACTAGCTTGTTCATCCTCCTTGAGGAAATATGACCCAGTCTAGCGTGCCAAAGGTTTGCCGGGTTTTGACTATCGATTTTCCTTTTGTTTGTTGTCGCCGGTTTATCAACATAATTTATTGGAACGTCTTTTAGTTTTAAGTTGTATAGATCTTTTTCAAGTTGTCCATTTCCAATCAAACATTCATTCTTGTAAATATTGCAAATCCCATTCACAAAATTGCAAGAATAACCATCTCTATCTAGCATAGAAACAGAAATAATGTTTTTAATTAAATCCGGAACAAATAAAACATCTCTTAAAAATAACTTAAAACCGTTCTGCAAAATTAAACAAACATCTCCAATGGCTGTAGCTTCAACTCTGGAACCATTCCCGAGCCTCAGCTGGGTCTCACCCATTCTAAGCCTGCGACTTCTTGTCATGACCTGCAAATCATTGCAAATGTGAGATCCACATCCGGTATCCAATACCCAAGAAGTAGTATTAAGTGAAATGTTTATTTCAATATAGAACATACCCTTTGCAGTTCCCAACTGCTCTAGATATTCCTTGCAGTTGCGCTTCCAATGACCGGGCTTCTTGCAGTAATGGCAAACATCCTTGGATTTTTCCATTTTTGAAGCCTTTGTCTTGTGCTTCTTCTCGGGCTCGACTTTCTTGGGTGGGGCAGAACGTTTCTTGCCCTTCATACTTGGCCCCTTCTTAGCAGAAGATGAGGAGCCCACCAAGAAAGCTGGTTTATCCTTCTTTAGTGTGGATTCATATGTTACAAGCATATTGACCATCTCTTCAAGGGTGGCCTCTATCTTGTTCATATTAAAATTTACCACAAATCCGTCAAACGAAGAAGGAAGAGACAGAAGCAGTAAATCCACGTTGAGTTCATGCTCCAACACCAAATCAAGGGTTGCTAACTTCTGTATGAGCCAAATCACTCGTACCCCATGATCACGGACCGAAGTCCCTTCACGCATGCGACACGTCATCAGCTCCTTAACAGTAGCGAACCTTTCAGCCTTCGATTGAGCCCCAAAAAGTTTCTTGAGTTGAGCGTGAATGTCAGCAGCATTCACGGTGTCCTCAAATCGCCTCTGGAGTTCATCAGACATCGAGGCTTGCATATAGCATTTGGTCTTGATGTCATGGTCCCACCATGCATCAAGTTTGGCCAATTCCTCCGGACTTACGTCAGCTGGTGCTTCCTTCGGAGGTGATTTCTCTAACACGTAGAGCATCTTCTCCGAAGTCAAGACAATCTTCAACTTCCGGAACCATTCCGTATAGTTTGCGCCAGTCAACTTGTTTTGTTCGAGGATCGAGAATAATGGATTACGCGAATTCATATTGTGAAATACTGAAAAGAAAACAGACAAATATCAATGATTGTTTAAGCAATTTACTAAGACATAAAATAGGCAAAATTTAATTTTATGAATCTCACTCCCACTATTTTAACGATTTCACTACCCTCTAGTGAAAACGGGAAACCTTTTCCTTAGTGAGAACATGGAGTCCAATTGACAAACTTATGGTCCCGAATAATATCAGCCAACCATAATTCTCAAAAGGTAGAGCCCAATTGCTTCCAAAGCAACCCCCATGTATTTACCTCATGTCCAATAAAGGCCCAATAATATGACGCCGTTTATAGTGACATGTCAAGATGACCCATCAATATTAAGTTGTGATGGACGGTCGCCATGTGGATCCCCCAATAATATGAGCCGATCCCATGGGATTTTCACCCAACTTACAACATGTGTCGATCCAATGTACAGCTTTCCGACGGACGGGCCCCCCCAATAATATGAGCCGGACCGTATCCGCGGGTAGCATCACATACATTGACCGTTGATGGAAGGTAGGAACATTTAAACAAATTTAAATTTCCTTTATTTATGTTGATAACAATTTTAAATCATATTTAAAATGAGGGATTTTTAATTATAAAAATTTGTCTCATCATTTTTCAAATTATTGTATGCTTGCCGGATTCATACAATTATGTCTAAAACATGCATACAATCATAATATCATATATTATATAGGATGATCGATTCCATTTCTAATTGACCCGTGGTTGCCAATCACGAGTCTTAGTCCATCCTAGGTAATATGCAGTATGCAATGCAATACTACTACATTTGCTTCCAATTTACATTTCTTCAGTCTTTATTGTCTGCTGGGCCCACCTCCATCTTCAAATCTTGATCTCCCACTAAATCTAATGTATTTACAATAAATAACAATGACAAGTAGGGGATACATTTTTAGGGGTGGGAACGGGCCATAAACCAAGCCCACTTTTATTACATATGACATTCATATTGGGCCATAAACCAGGCCCATTAATAAAACCAACAACAATAAAACAAATGTAAATTCCTAACATACACCTACAAAATTGGTCATGGCAATCGATCATCCTTATCCAATAATATTTAATTCAAAATTAATTTATTTCATATCATGCATATGGCAATTTAAATTTAAACAGGATAAAATCATATTATATATATAAAATCATATTTTACCTTTTATCAAATAAAATCATATTTTATTTACAAAATCCAATTTTATAGATAAAATCATATTTTACTTAATATATCCATAAGATCAAATCTTATCATCAATTGTACCAAAAATAATTGATTTCAAAATTCAATTTAAGGATAAAATATTAAAATTTTCCAAAAATTCAAATTTATCCAAAAATCAATTTTAAAATTTACGGACTCGAACAATTCGATCCGAAGCCTCGTGAACCAATCAAAAACAATTTTTGACCGGACCAAAAATAAAATTTTAACACATTAAAATTAATTTTAAATAAAAAATAATTTTTTTCCCGCGGGCCGCCCGGGACACTCCCGGGCCGGCCCGCACCCTGGGGCAGCGACAATCGCTGCCCTGGCGGCGCCTGGCGCCGCCCCTGGGCGGCGCCGAGCGTCGCCCCCTGGGCAGCGCCGAGCGCTGCCCTGGCGGCGCTGAGCGCCTCCCCTGGGCGGCGCCGTCCGCCGCCCTGGGCGGCGACGTGCGCCGCCGTGGGCGGCGCTGTGCCCCCCTTTGGGCGGTGCCGTGCGCCGCCCGGGGCAGCGATCCAATCGCTGCCCGGGTTTTGCCCGAAAAAAAAAAAAATTTTATTTAAAATATTTATTTTGTTTTTAAAAAACCGAGACTCAAAAATTTTTGTACAATCGATTAATTTAATCGTTTGATCTGAGCAACCTGGCTCTGATACCACTGTTGGAAAAACGGGGCGTTCAGATCAATCACGATTGATACCCGGTGCAGCGGAAGTTTAAAATTTTTAATATGGAACAATTCCATAGTGTGGGTATCAACCTTACGATTAAATTATTTGTGTGTGTAAAAATTAAATAACAATTAAATAATTTTTACCTTTAATCTCGAATCGAGATTCTGGACACCAACAGATTTAATCTGCTCTTGTTGTCTCTCCCTGGAACTGATGAATATTCTGTCCTTCAATCAGGTCCACGAATGGAGGTTTAATCCCTCTGATAGATTGCACTAGAAAATCTATCAGAAGTTTTCTGCGAAGAGAATAACGAATTTGATTCGTTAATCCTGACTGCAATTCAAAATTACAGACCGGAAAATTCTCTGACAGAGAGAGGGAGGGGCAGCCGAATAACCTTTGAGAGAGAGCTAGGGTTTTCGATTTTCTGTCTCTCAAATTATGACCAGTTGTGTCTAATTTCTGTACTGCAATAACTTATTTATAATGTAGGCCACTAACAGCTTAGGGCCCATTAGTCATAAGTTGAGGCCCGACAAGCAAAGCCCGCATGTTCAGAAATTAATATAAAATTCATCGTGACTCCGATTGATAAACCGATTTCACCAACGTGCACAGAAACCATTTCTGCACATTTTAAAGTCAAGATAAATTTTCCTGAATCCGAATTCAGTGGTTTCCAAAAATGTCCATCCCTATGTCATTTTAGGAAATCCTACTCCCTTACTCTTATTTAAGAAGTCCAACTTCTTTGTTCATTAAATTTAACTCTTTAAATTTAACTATCTCAACGGGGATTAAATATCCATTACTCTGTGTGACCCTCAATGGTTCAGGGATACAGCTAGCCGTGGGCTCACAACTCCTTGTGACTCGGAACAACACTTTCCGACTTGCCCAACGAATCATGGTAAAGCGCCTAGCAACATCGCCCCATGATTCCCTAGGTATCACTGATAGTGCCTACAAGAACCAGTAGATTTTGGTTAGCGTACAGTACGGTCCCTTCATCCAAATATCCCGATCGAATCAACAACCATTGGTATATCGAGAGTCGCTCAAGATTCGATAACTATGCAATACATCTTGAAGATCAAATTAGTGACATCGCATGTGCTACTAAGAAACCATTTCTTAAATCACATCAAGTACTCTGGCCAGAGATTTGTCACACTAATATCTCCTCAGATCGCATAGGATATCCACACTCGCAAGTATGTGGTGAATCCTTGACAACAATGCATCGACTCCTATATGTGTTGTAAGTGTACCCAATCCCGACACCTGATGACCCCAATAGAGTCGGTAAACGAGTCAAAGCACATCACTAGCATATAGAGTCTCCATGATGTTTCAAGTAGTAAGGACTAATGGTGTACAACCAAAACCGCGGACTTTATCCACTCGATAAGTGATAACCACTTGGAAAGTCCGGATAGGGTAGTTCGATTATTCATCATATGAATATCCATTTGCATGCTTCGAACATCTCCATGTTCCCTACCAATGAAACGTGGTACTCTGCATCGCAAATGCTAGTCTCAAACTCGAGCGATCCTTATCCTTATTATCGAACAGCTCAATCGACTAGGAACAGTTTAGAATATACAGTGACTATAAGATGTATTTCATGATAGACATCCCCATGTTCTACCACATCTTACATACACTATAGTATATTCAAGGTCTTTATCAAAAAAAACAATAGTATATCACAATATAACAATATGAAGAAAGATAAAGTCATTGCCATTAATAAAAATGTAAATTATATTAAACAAAAGATTGTTTATACAAAGAGTCATCAAAGCCCATAGCCACAAGTTGGCTCACTGGGCACCCACTCTTTCATGTTGTTGAACAACGTCCACACTAAAGCAGTGGATAAAACACCATACGAGTTATGGAATGGCAAAGCTCCTAAGTATTCGTACTTGAGGATTGGGGATGTCCTGCTTACGTGAAGCAGACAGTGGGAGATAAGTTGGATAGTCGATCCACCTTATGTTATTTTGTAGGGTATCCGAAAAATTCAATCGGATATTATTTCTATCATCCTGCTGAAACAAAGGTGTTTGTTTCAAGGAATGCCACCTTCTTGGAGAAGGAGTTCTTATTGGATAAGAAAGGCGAGATGATGGAACTCGAAGAAATTCGAGAAGAACCCGAAATACAAAATAACTATCCTACACCTCAGGAACCATTGATAGACACTCCTATACCTAGAAGATCCGAGAGGACTTCTAGACCTCCTATTCGATATGGTCTTCTTCTTGAAGAGGTCAAGATGAACTCGATGTTGGATGTGATCCAAGAAACTTCAAAGAAGCAATTTCTGATGCGGATTCAAATTTATGGCTTGAAGCTATGCAGTCGGAAATAGATTCGATACATACAAACCAAGTTTGGTCTTTAGTAGATCCTCCCGATGGAATTGTTCCAATAGGGTGTAAATGGATCTACAAGAGAAAGCTTGGGCCTGATGGTAAGATATTGACCTACAAGGCGCGATGGGTTGCGAAAGGTTATACTCAAAGACAAGGAGTTGACTATGATGAAACTTTTTCACCAGTTGCAATGTTCAAGTCCAAAAGAATCCTTATTGCCATAGCTGCTTGGTATGACTATGAGATATGGCAAATGGATGTGAAGACTGCATTTCTTAATGGAAACATTAAGGAAGAGATCTATATGACACAGCCTGAGGGATACACATCCATGGGAAGCGAGCATAAGGTATGCAAGCCTCAGAGATCAATCTATGGTCTAAAACAAGCATCAAGAAGTTGGAACCAGAATTTGATGAAACAATAAAGGATTTTGGTTTTATCAAGAACCCGTAGGAACCATGCGTGTACAAGAAAGTAGTTAAGGATGCTGTGACATTCTTAGTACTTTATGTTGATGACATCCTACTTATTGGGAATGATGTAGGGATGTTGCAGTCAACAAAGATATGGTTATCAGGTAGATTCTCGATGAAGGATTTGGGTGAGGCATCCTATATTCTTGGGATACAGATCTATAGAGATAGATCTAAGAGAATGATAGGACTCACTCAAGAAACCTACATCGACACCATATTGAAACGGTTTTCAATGGATGGGTCCAAGAGAGGACATCTACCTATGTGTCATGGAGTTTCTCTATCCAAGTCTATGTGTCCCAAGACTGATGAAGAGATAGAGAAAATGACACATGTACCATATGCGTCAGCCATAGGTAGTATCATGTATGGGATGATATCTACCAGACCGGATGTAGCATTTGCTCTGAGTGTCACGAGCAGATATCAAGCTAATCCCGGTCAAATGCATTGCAAAGCCGTGAAGGACATTCTTAAGTACTTACGAAGGACTAAGAATATGTTCATGGTATATGGAGGAAGAGAACTAAAATTGGAAGGCTATACCGACTCTAGCTTCCAAAGTGACGTGGATGACTCGAAGTCAACCTCTGGATTTGTGTTCATGCTCAATGGCGATGCTGTCTCTTGGAAGAGTTCCAAGCAGGACACCACAGCGGATTCCACCACTGAGGCAGAATACATTGCAGCATCAACTGCTGCTAAAGAGGCCATTTGGATGAGGAATTTCGTCCAAGAGTTGGGCGTCATTCCAGAAGTTGTTGGTCCAGTCCCGGTGTACTATGACAACACGGGTGCCATTGCTCAGGCAAAGGAACCAAGGTCTCATCAAAGATCCAAACACGTACTGAGAAAATACCACATCATCCGGAAGATCGTGAAAAGAGGAGACATCGCTGTCGAAAGAGTGGCCTCTACAGACAATATCGCTGATCCACTTACTAAGCCCTTTCCAGGACCATTATTTGACAAACATCGCGAAGCAATGGGTCTACGTAGTATGACTAGTTGGCTTTAGGTCAAGTGGGAGATTGAAAGAGCGGGTGCCCGGTGAGCCAACTGGTGGCTAAGGGTTTTGATGACTTTTTGTTTAAACAATCTTTTGTTTAATATAATTTATACTTTTATTAATGACAATGACTTTATCTTTCTTCATATTGTTATATTGTGATATACTATTATTATTTTGATAAAGACCTTGAATATACTATAGTGTATGTAAGATGTGGTAGAACATGGGGATGTCTATTATGAAACACATCTTATAGTCACTGTATATTCTAAATGGTTCCTAGTCGATTGAGCCATCCGTGAATAAGGATAAGGATCGCTCGAGATTGAGACTAGCATTTGCGATGCCGAGTATCACGTTTCATTGGTATGGAACATAGAGATGTTCGAAGCATGCAAATAGATATTCATACGATGAATGATCGAACTACCCTATCCGGACTTTCCAAGTGGTTATTATTTATCGAGTGGATAAAGTCCGTGGTTTTGGTTGTACACCATTAGTCCTTACTACTTGAAACATCATTGAGACTCTATATGCTAGTACTGTACTTTGACTCGTTTACCGACTCTATTGGGGTCATCAGGTGTTGGGATTGGGTACAGTTACGACACATATAGGAGTCGATGCTTTGTTGTCAAGGATTCACCACATACTTGCGAGTGTGGATATCCTATGCAATCTGAGGAGATATTAGTGTGATGAATCTCTGGCCAGAGTACATGATGTGTTTTAAGAAATGGTTTCTTAGTAGCACATGCGATGTCACTATTTGATCTTCAAGATGTATTGCATAGTTATCGAATCTCGAACGACTCTCGATTTACCAATGGTTGTTGATTCGATCGGGATATATGGATGAAGGGACCGTACTGTACACTAACCAAAATCTATTGGTTCTTGCAGGCACTATCAGTGATACCTAGGGAATCATGGGGCGATGTTGTTAGGCGCTCTTACCATGATTCAATGGGCAAGTCGGAAATTGTTGTTCCGAGTCACAAGGAGTTGTGAGCCCACGGCTAGCTGTATCCCTGAACCATTGAGGGTCACACAGAGTAATGGATTTTTAATCCCCGTTGAGATAGTTAAATTTAAAGAGTTAAATTTAATGAACAAAGAAGTTGGACTTCTTATTTAAGAGTAGAGGAGTAAGATTTTCTAAAATGACATAGGGATGGGCATTTTTGAAAACCACTGAATTCGGATTCAGAAAATTTATCTTGACTCTAAAAGATGCAGAAATGGTTTCTGTGAACATTGGTGAAATTGGTTTATCAATCTGAGTCACGATGAATTTTATATTAATTTCTGAACATGCGGGCTTTGCTTGTCAGGCTTGAACTTATGACTAATGGGCCCTAAGCTGTTAGCAGCCAACATTATAAATAAGTTATTGCAGTACATAAATTACACAACAGAGGTCACAAAATATTTTTCGAAAACCCTAGCTTTGTTTTCTCTAAAGTGGCCGCCCCCACCCTCTCTCTGTCGGGAAAATCCAGCCTGTGAATTTTGAATTTGCAGTCTGGTTTAACGGATCAAATTCGTTAATTCTCTTCGTAGAAACTTCTGATAGATTTTCTAGTGCAATCTATCAGAGGGATTAAATCTCTGTTCGTGGACCTGATTGAAGAACAGTTCGTCCATCAGTTCCTGGGAGATACAACAAGAGCAGAGTAATCTGTTGGTGTCCATAATCTCGATTCGAGATTGGAGGTAAAAATTTATAATTGTTATTTAATTTTTACACACACAATTTAATCGTAATGTTTTGATACCCATTATGGAATCGTTCCATATAAAATTTTTAAACTTCCGCTGCACCGGGTATCAATTCTGATTGATCTGATCGCCGTTCTCCAACAGTTAGCCCTTTTCTGTCGATAGCCTCAAAACTAGGCCATAGCTCCGCGACGACGTCTAGATCACTAAGCCACTTCCGGATTACCAATAGGACGTCTAGATCTCCCTAGATCTGAGTTACAAGGCTTAGGAATCAGAGAAAAGAGAGGGAATTGGTGTGATAAATGAGCATCTCGAACCCTATATTTATTGGCGACGTTTGGAACCTCCGAACCCAGTTCGGAACGGACGATCACGATCGGAACTTCCGATCGCCCCTTCGGAGCTTCCGATCGTCCTATATTATTGAAAGAGTGGGTGCCCAGTGAGCCAACTTGTGGCTAAGGGCTTTGATGACTCTTTGTATAAACAATTTTTTGTTTAATATAATTTACACTTTTATTAATGGCAATGACTTTATCTTTCTTCATATTGTTATATTGTGATATACTATTGTTGTTTTGATAAAGACCTTGAATATACTATAGTGTACGTAAGATGTGGTAGAACATGGGGATGTCTATCATGAAACACATCTTATAGTCACTGTATATTCTAAACTGTTCCGAGTCGATTGAGCCGTCCGATAATAAGGATAAGGATCGCTCGAGTTTGAGACTAGCATTTGCGATGCAGAGTACCACGTTTCATTGGTAAGGAACATGGAGATGTTCGAAGCATGCAAATGGATATTCATATGATGAATGATTGAACTATCCTATACGGACTTTCCAAGTGGTTATCACTTATCGAGTGGATAAAGTCTGCGGTTTTGGTTGTACACCATTAGTCCTTACTACTTGAAACATCATTGAGACTCTATATGCTAGTACTGTGCTTTGACTCGTTCACCGACTCTATTGGGGTCATCAGGTGTCGGGATTGGGTACAGTTACAACACATATAGGAGTCGATGCTTTGTTGTCAAGGATTCACCACATACTTGCGAGTGTGGATATCCTATGCGATCTGAGGAGATATTAGTGTGACGAATCTCTGGCCAGAGTACATGATGTGATTTAAGAAATGGTTTCTTAGTAGCACATGCGATGTCACTATTTGATCTTCAAGATGTATTGCATAGTTATCGAATCTCGAGCGACTCTCGATATACCAATGGTTGTTGATTCGATCGGGATATATGGATGAAGGAACCGTACTGTACGCTAACCAAAATCTATTGGTTCTTGTAGGCACTATCAGTGATACCTAGGGAATCATGGGGCGATAATGCTAGGTGCTCTACCATGATTCGATGGGCAAGTCGGAAATCGTTGTTCCGAGTCACAAGGAGTTGTAAGCCCACGGCTAGCTGTATCCCTGAACCATTGAGGGTCACACAGAGTAATGAATTTTTAGTCCCCGTTGAGATAGTTAAATTTAAAGAGTTAAATTTAATGAACAAAGAAGTTGGACTTCTTAATTATGAGTAGAGGAGTAAGATTTCCTAAAATGACATAGGGATGGACATTTTTGGAAACCACTGAATTCGGATTCAGAAAAATTTATCTTGACTTTAAAAGGTGCAGAAATGGTTTCTGTGCACATTGGTGAAATCGGTTTATCAATCGGAGTCACGATGAATTTTATATTAATTTCTGAACATGCGGGCTTTGCTTGTCGGGCCTTAATTTATGACTAATGGGCCCTAAGCTGTTAGTGGCCTACATTATAAATAAGTTATTGCAGTACAGAAATTAGACACAAAAGGTCACAATTTTTGAAAAAATCAGTTTTTTCTCTCCAATAGTGGCCGCCCCCCTCCCCTCTCTACTCGGGAAATTCCGATCTGTGATTTTGAATTGCAGTCTGGTTTAACGAATCAAAATTCGTTATTCTTTTCGTAAAAACTTCTGATAGATTTTCTAGTGCAATCTATCAGAGGGTTTAAATATCTGTTCGTGGACCTGATTGAAGAAAGGTTCCTCCATCAATTCCAGGGAGATACAACAAGAGCAGAGAAATCTGTTGGTGTCCAAAATCTCGATTCGATATTGAAGGTAAAAATTTATAATCGTTATTTAAATTTTTACACACACACAATTTAATCATATGTTTTGATACCCATGATATGAAAACGTTCCATATAAAATTTTTAAACTTCCGCTGCACCGGGTATCAATCCTAATTGATCTGATCGCCGCGCGTTTTACAACAGTGGTATCAAAGCCAGGTTGCTCAGATCAAACGATTAAATTAATCGATTGTACAAAAATTTTTAGGCCTCGGTTTTTGAAACAAAATAAATATTTTAAAAATAAAATTTTTTTTTTCGGGCAAAAAACCGGGCAGGCAGCGATCGTCGCTGCCCGGCCCGACCCCACGGGGCACGGGCGGCCCGCGGGAAAAATTATTTTAATTTTAAATTAAATTTTAATGTGTTAAAATTCTATTTTTGGTCCGATCGAAAATTGTTTTTGATTGGTTCATGAGGCACCGGATCGAATTGTTCGAGTCCGAAAATTTTAAAATTGATTTTTGGATAAATTTGAATTTTTGGAAAATTTTAATATTTTATCCTTCAATTGAATTTTGAAATTAATTATTTTTGGTACAATTGATGATAAGATATGATCTTATGGATATATTGAATAAAATATGATTTTATGTATAAAATTGGATTTTATAGATAAAATATGTTTTTATTTGATAAAAAGATAAAATATGATTTTGTATGTAAAATAAGATTTTATATATAAAATATGATTTTATCCTTTTAAATTTAAATTGTCATTGCATGTTATCCAATAAATTAATTTTGAATTAAATGTTATTAGATAAGGATGATCGATTGCCATGACCAATTTTGTAGGTGTATGTTAGGAATTTACATTTGTTTTTATTGTTGTTGGTTTTATTAATGGGTCTCGTTTATGGCCCAATATGAATGTCATATGTAATAAAAGTGGGCTTGGTTTATGGCCCGTTCCCACCCCCTAAAAATGTATCCCCTACTTGTCATTGCTATTTATTGTAAATACATTACATTTAGTGGGAGATCAAGATTTGAAGATGGAGGTGGGCCCAGCAGACAATAAAGACAGAAGAAATGTAAATTGGAAGCTAATGTAATAGGATTGCATTGCATACTGCATATTACCTAGGATTGGACTAAGACTCGTGATTGGCAACCACGGGTCAATTAGAAATGGAATCGATCATCCTATATAATATATGATATTATGATTGTATGCATGTTTTAGACATAATTGTGTGAATCCGGCAAAGCATACAATATTTGAAAATGATGAGACAAATTTTCATAATTAAAAATCCCTCATTTTAAATATGATTTAAAATTGATATCAAGATAAATAAAGGAAATTTAAATTTGTTTAAATGTTCCTACCTTCCATCAACGATCAATGTATGAGATGCTACCCGCGGATACGGTCCGGCTCATATTATTGGGGGGCCCGTTCGTCGGAAAGCTGTACATTGGATCGACACATGTTGTAAGTTGGGTGGAACTCCCATGGGATCGGCTCATATTATTGGAAGATCCACATGGCGACCGTCCATCACAACTTAATATTGATGGGTCATCTTGACATGTCACAATAAACGGCGTCATATTATTGAGCCCTTATTGGACATGAGGTAAAAACGTGGAGGTTGCTTTGGAAGCAATTAGGCTCTACCTTTTGAAAATTATGGTTGGCTGATATTATTCGGGACCATAAGTTTGTCAATTGGACTCCATGTTCTCACTAAGAAAAACAGTTTTCCGTTTTCACTAGAGGGTAGTGAAATCGTTAAAATAGTGGGAGTGAGATTCATAAAATAAAATTCGCCTATTTTATGTCTTAGTAAATTGCTTAAACAATCACTGATATTTTTCTGTTTCTTTTCAGTATTTCATAAGATGAATTCGCGTAATCCACTATTTTCGATCCTCGAACAAAATAATTTGACTGGCGCAAACTATACGGAATGGTTCCGTAAGTTGAAGATTGTCTTGATTTCGGAGAAGATGCTCTACGTGTTAGAAAAATCTCCTCCGAAAGAAGCACCAGCTGACGTAAGTCCAGAGGAGTTGGCCAAACTTGATACATGGTGGGACCATGATATCAAGACCAAATGCTATATGCAAGCCTCGATGTCTGATGAACTCCAGAGGCGATTTGAGGACACCGTGAATGCTGCTGACATTCACGTTCAACTCAAGGAACTTTTTGGGGCTCAATCGAGGGCTGAAAAGTTCGCTACTGTCAAGGAGCTTATGACGTGTCGCATGCGTGAAGGGACTTCGGTCCGTGATCATGGGGTGCGAGTGATTTGGCTCATACAGAAGTTGGTAACCCTTGATTTGTTGTTGGAGCATGAACTCAACGTGGACTTACTACTTCTGTCTCTTCCTTCTTCGTTTGACGGATTTGTGGTAAATTTCAATATGAACAAGATAGAGGCCTCCCTTGAAGAGATGGTCAATATGCTTGTAACATATGAATCCACATTAAAGAAGGATAAACCGGCTTTCTTGGTGGGCTCCTCTTATTCTGCTAAGAAGGGGCCAAGTACGAAGGGTTAGAAACGTTCTGCCCCACCAAAGAAAATCGAACCCGACAAGAAGCACAAGACAAAGGCTTCAAACATGGAAAAATCCAAGGATGTTTGCCATTACTGCAAGAAGCCCGGTCATTGGAAGCGTAACTACAAGGAATATCTAGAGCAGTTGCGAACTGCGAAGGGTATGTTCTATATTGAAATAAATGTTTCACTTAATACTATTTCTTGGGTATTGGATACCGGATGTGGATCTCACATTTGCAATGATTTGCAGGTGATGACAAGAAGTCGCAGGCTTAGAATGGGTGAGACCCAGCTGAGGCTCGGGAATGGTTCCAGAGTTGAAGCTAAAGCCGTAAGAGATGTTTATTTAATATTGCAGAACGGTTTTAAGTTACTTTTAAGAGATGTTTTATTTGTTCCGGATTTAATTAAAAACATTATTTCTGTTTCTATGCTTGATAGAGATGGTTATTCTTGCAATTTTGTGAATGAGATTTGCAATATTTACAAGAATGAATGTATGATTGGAAATGGACAACTTGAAAACGATCTATACAACTTAAAACTAAAAGACGTTCCAGTAAATTATGTTGATAAACCGGCAACAACAAACAAAAGGAAAATCGATAGTCAAAACCCGGCAAACCTTTGACACGCTAGGCTAGGTCATATTTCCTCAAGGAGGATGAACAAGCTAGTGGGAGAGGGCATGTTTGATATGTCTGATATTAACTCTCTACCTACTTGTGAATCCTGCCTAAAAGGAAAAATGACTAAATCTCCTTATAAAGGAAAACCTGAGCGTAGTCAAAATCTGTTGGATTTGATCCATACAGATGTTTGTGGTCCATTTAGAGTTGAGACTCAATATGGCCACACCTACTTCATTACCTTTACTGATGATTATTCAAGGTATGGTATTTATATTTAATGAAATATAAGTCTGAAGCATTTGAAAAGTTCAAAGAATTCAAGGCTGAAGTAGAAAACAAGCTAGGTAAAAGTATTAAAGCACTTCGATCGGATCGAGGTGGAGAATACTTAAGTACCGAGTTTTTGGACTATCTGAAAGAGAATGGGATTCTCTCTCAGTGGACTCCTCCTATGACACCACAGCTTAATGGTGTATCGGAGCATCGTAATTGAACTTTGTTGGACATGGTTCGATCCATGATGAGCTTTATTGAGCTTTCACCTTCGTTTTGGGGCTATGCGCTTGAAACGGCGGTATTGTTGTTAAAAAAAGTCCACACTAAAGAAGTGGACAAAACACCATACGAGTTATGGAATGGCAAAGCTCCTAAGTATTCGTACTTGAGGATTTGGGGATGTCCTGCTTACGTGAAGCGGGCAGTGGGAGATAAGTTGGATAGTCGATCCAGCTTATGTTATTTTGTAGGGTATCCGAAGAATTCAATCGGATATTATTTCTATTATCCTGCTGAAACAAAGGTGTTTGTTTCAAGGAATGCCACCTTCTTGGAGAAGGAGTTCTTATTGGATAAGAAAGGCGAGATGATGGAACTCGAAGAAATTCGAGAAGAACCCGAAATACAAAATAACGATCCTACACCTCAGGAACCATTGCTGGACACGCCTATACCTAGAAGATCCGAGAGGACTTCTAGACCTCCTATTCGATATGGTCTTCTTCTTGAAGGGGATCAAGATGAACCCGATGTTGGATGTGATCCAAGGAACTTCAAGGAAGCAATTTCTGATGCGGATTCAAATTTATGGCTTGAAGCTATGCAATCGGAAATAAATTCGATGCATACAAACCAAGTTTGGTCTTTAGTAGATCCTCCCGATGGAATTGTTCCAATAGGGTGTAAATGGATCTACAAGAGAAAGCTTGGGCCTGATGGTAAGGTATTGACCTACAAGGCGCGATTGGTGGCGAAAGGTTATACTCAAAGACAAGGAGTTGACTATGATGAAACCTTTTCACAAGTTGCAATGTTCAAGTCCATAAGAATCGTTATTGCCATAGCTGCATGGTATGACTATGAGATATGGCAAATGGATGTGAAGACTGCTTTTCTTAATGGAGACATTAAGGAAGAAATCTATGAAGCAGCCTGAGGGGTACACATCCATGGGAAGCGAGCATAAGGTATGCAAGCTTCAGAGATCTGTTTATGGTCTAAAACAAGCATCAAGAAGTTGGAACCAGAAATTTGATGAAACAATAAAAGATTTTGGTTTCATCAAGAACCCGGAGGAACCATGCGTGTACAAGAAAGTAGTTAAGGATGCTGTGACATTCTTAGTACTTTATGTTGATGACATCCTACTCATTAGGAATGATGTAGGGATGTTGCAATCAACAAAGATATGGTTATCAGGTAGATTCTCGATGAAGGATTTGGGTGAGGCATCCTATATTCTAGGGATACAGATCTATAGAGATAGATCTAAGAGAATGATAGGACTCACTCAATCAACCTACATCGACACCATATTGAAACGGTTTTCAATGGATGGGTCCAAGAGAAGACATCTACCCATGTGTCATGGAGTTTCTCTTTCCAAGTCTATGTGTCCCAAGACTGATGAAGAGATAGAGAAAATGACACATGTACCATATGCGTCAGCTATAGGTAGTATCATGTATGGGATGATATCTACCAGACCGGATGTAGCATTTGCTCTGAGTGTCACGAGCAGATATCAATCTAATCCCGGTCAAATGCATTGGAAAGCCGTGAAGGACATTCTTAAGTACTTACGAAGGACTAAGAATATGTTCATGGTATATGGAGGAAGAGAACTGAAATTGGAAGGCTATACCGACTCTAGCTTCCAAAGTGACGTGGACGACTCGAAGTCAACCTCTGGATTTGTGTTCATGCTCAATGGCGGTGCTGTCTCTTGGAAGAGTTCCAAGCAGGACACCACAACGGATTTCACCACTGAGGCAGAATACATTGCAGCATCAGCTGTTGCTAAAGAGGCCGTTTGGATGAGGAATTTCGTCCAAGAGTTGGGCGTCATTCCTGAAGTTGTTGGTCCAGTCCCAGTGTACTGTGACAATGTGGAAAGAGGAGACATCACTGTCGAACGAGTGGCCTCTGCAGACAATATCGCTGATCCACTTACTAAGCCCTTGCCAGGACCATTATTTGACAAACATCGCGAAGCAATGGGTCTATGTAGTATGACTAGTTGGCTATAGGGCAAGTGGGAGATTGAAAGAGTGGGTGCCCAGTGAGCCAACTTGTGGCTAAGGGCTTTGATGACTCTTTGTATAAACAATCTTTTGTTTAATATAATTTATACTTTTATTAATGGCAATGACTTTATCTTTCTTCATATTGTTATATTGTGATATACTATTGTTGTTTTGATAAAGACCTTGAATATACTATAGTGTATGTAAGATGTGGTAGAACATGGGGATGTCTATCATGAAACACATCTTATAGTCACTGTATATTCTAAACTGTTCCTAGTCGATTGAGCCGTCCGATAATAAGGATAAGGATCGCTCGAGTTTGAGACTAGCATTTGCGATGCAGAGTACCACGTTTCATTGGTAAGGAACATGGAGATGTTCGAAGCATGCAAATGGATATTCATATGATGAATGATTGAACTACCCTATACGGTCTTTCCAAGTGGTTATCACTTATCGAGTGGATAAAGTCCGCGGTTTTGTTTGTACACCATTAGTCCTTACTACTTGAAACATCATTGAGACTCTATATGCTAGTACTGTGCTTTGACTCGTTTACCGACTCTATTGGGGTCATCAGGTGTCGGGATTGGGTACAGTTACAACACATATAGGAGTCGATGCTTTGTTGTCAAGGATTCACCACATACTTGCGAGTGTGGATATCCTATGCGATCTGAGGAGATATTAGTGTGACGAATCTCTGGCCAGAGTACATGATGTGATTTAAGAAATGGTTTCTTAGTAGCACATGCGATGTCACTATTTGATCTTCAAGATGTATTGCATAGTTATCGAATCTCGAGCGACTCTCGATATACCAATGGTTGTTGATTCGATCGGGATATATGGATGAAAAGACCGTACTGTACGCTAACCAAAATCTATTGGTTCTTGTAGGCACTATCAGTGATACCTAGGGAATCATGGGGCGATGTTGCTAGGCGCTCTACCATGATTCGATGGGCAAGTCGGAAATCGTTGTTCCGAGTCACAAGGAGTTGTGAGCCCACGGCTATCTGTTTCCCTGAACGATTGAGGGTCACACAGAGTAATGGATTTTTAATCTCCGTTGAGATAGTTAAATTTAAAGAGTTAAATTTAATGAACAAAGAAGTTGGACTTCTTAATTATGAATAGAGGAGTAAGATTTCCTAAAATGACATAGGGATGGACATTTTTGGAAACCACTGAATTCGGATTCAGAAAAATTTATCTTGACTTTAAAAGGTGCAGAAATGATTTCTGTGCACATTGGTGAAATCGGTTTATCAATCGGATTCACGATGAATTTTATATTAATTTCTGAACATGCGGGCTTTGCTTGTCGGGCCTTAACTTATGACTAATGGGCCCTAAGCTGTTAGTGGCCTACATTATAAATAAGTTATTGCAGTACAGAAATTAGACACAACAGGTCACAATTTTCGAAAAAATCAGTTTTTTCTCTCCAATAGTGGCCGCCCCCCTCCCCTCTCTACTCGGGAAATTCCGGTCTGTGATTTTGAATTGCAGTCTGGTTTAACGAATCAAAATTCGTTATTCTCTTCGTAAAAACTTCTGATAGATTTTCTAGTGCAATCTATCAGAGGGTTTAAATATCTGTTCGTGGACCTGATTGAAGAAAGGTTCCTCCATCAGTTCCAGGGAGATACAACAAGAGCAGAGAAATCTGTTGGTGTCCAAAATCTCGATTCGAGATTGAAGGTAAAAATTTATAATCGTTATTTAAATTTTTACACACACACACAATTTAATCGTAAGTTTTGATACCCATGATATGGAAACGTTCCATATAAAATTTTTAAACTTCCGTTGCACCGGGTATCAATCCTAATTGATCTGATCGCCGCGCGTTTTACAACAATTATGTCAGCCATGACATCACCTTGCTGACATAAGCGATGACGTGTGCCCTGAGTCCGATCGGAGCTTCCGATCTCACCAACGGAGCTTCTGATCCTGACTTCGGAGCTTCCGATCCACTTCGGAACCTCCGAACTCCTCTTCGGACCGTTCAATCTACCTTGGACTATTTAGGTATATTTTAGTAATTAATTGCCTTAATTACCTTGATTAATTTCGGGTCACTACAATTGCCCTAAGATAAGATTAACAACCCGAGGTCCCCACACAAGTTGTTCATAAAATTCCCTACTTGCGTTTGTGCAATCTTTGTGGATCAATTTTCAAGCGCTAAAAGTTTTAAACTTGAAAGTTTGAATTTTATTATACAAACCAAAGTCTCTCCATAAGTTTGAGTGAAAAAAAGGAGTGATTGAGTGATTCGTTTGGAGTGAACTGTGAGAATTTGTGTGAGGAAGTTTATTACTAACGATTTTCTTGCAGGTACCGTGAATCCCAATAAAGATGTTAGTGAGAGTGTGAACAAAGGAATTTCCAAGGTCCAAATGGATGCGTTGATGGGGCTGTTGACTAGGGTGATGAGGTCGGAGTTAGAGCCTCTTCATGAGCGGATGAGTAAGTTGGAGGAGAGTAGTGGTAGTGGAAAAAAAAAATAGGAAGGGAAATGATTTTGAAGACGATGAGGAAAGTTTTGATGAGAATTGGGAGGAGGAGAGAAGAGTACATGGGGGTAGACATAGGCGAGAAGCGATGCGAGGAAAATATACGGAAGGCAGTAAGGAGGATGGGAATATTAGTAGCATTAAGATGAAAATTCCATCTTTTCATGGGAAATCTGACCCGGAGGCATATCTGGAATGGGAGAAGCGTGTAGAGTTTGTGTTTGATTGCCATCACTATTTTGATCTTAAGAAAGTGAGGTTGGCAGTGGGTGAGTTTGTAGACTATGCATTAATCTGGTGGGATCAATTAGTGACCACTAGATGGAGGTGTGGAGAGCCGCCTATTGAGACGTGGGAGGAGATGAAGCGTTTCATGAAGAAGAGGTTTGTGCCTAACCATTATTATCGTGATATGTACAGGCGTTTTTAAACTTTGAATCAAGGTCCAAGGAGCGTGGAGGATTGCTACAAGGAGATGGAGACTACGATGATCCGGACCAACATTGAGGAGGATAATGAAGCTACAATGGCCACATTTTTGTGTGGTTTGAATAGAGAAATCCAAGAACAAGTGGAGCTTCGCCACTGTTTTGATTTGGATGAGATGGTGCAGAAGACCATGAAGTTAGAGCAACAGCTCAAGAGAAGAAGAGCTGGCCGATTTCCTTCAGGTGGAGGATCGTCAACTTCTTGGCATCCAAACGTTGCAAAACGGGAGGACAACAAGCCGGTGTTCAAACCAAAAACTGACACCAAGTTGGAAGCACCAAAACAAGTGGTTAAAGGTACATCTGAGACTTCTAATACTCGATATAGAGATATTAAATGTTTTAGGTGTCAAGGTATTGGCCATATTTCTAGCCAATGCCCAAATAAGAAATTGATGATTATTAATGCTTGTGGTGATGTGGAGTCGGAGAGTGAGGAGGAAAATTATGATGGTATACCTGAGTTGGTAGATCCTGATGATGAGGATGGGTTTGGGGCTGTTGTTGGTGAGTTATTGGTGAGTAGGAGAGTGTTACATGCACAACCTAGAGAGGAAGAGGAGATTCAGAGAGAAAATCTTTTTTCATACTCGTTGTTTTGTGAATGGGAAGGTGTGCATTCTTATTATTGATGGGGGTAGTTGCACCAATGTAGCGAGTTGCGAACTTGTGGAAAAATTGGGGTTGTCTCTTTTGAAGCATCCTCAACCATATAGGTTGTAATGGTTTAATGATTGTGCGGAGGTGAGAGTTAATAGGCGAGTTGTGGTGCCATTTTCCATTGTCAAATGTGTTGATGAGGTTTTGTGTGATGTGGTCTCTATGCAAGCATGTCATATTTTATTGGATAGACCATGACAGTTTGATAGGAGAGTGGTTCATGATGGCTTTAAAAATAAATATTTGTTTGTAATGAGAAAAGAGTCCATTTTATTGTTGCCTATGACTCCAAAACAAGTTTTGGAGGATCAAATGAAGAATAAAAAGAGAGATGAGGCCGAAAAAAAAAGTGAACAAAAAAGTGAGATGACCTTAGAAAAAAGAATGATGAAAAAAAAGTTGAGCCAAAAAAGCTGAAAAATATAATATATATATATATATATATATATATATATATATAGCTTAAAAGAGTGAGTTGAGAGATTTAATGAATTCTCAAATTCCACTTGTGTTGATGATTTATAAGGAGGTACTCATTAACACAAGTGATATAGTCGGAGATCTTTCGAGCGTTGTTGTTTCTCTATTGCAGGAATTCGATGATTTATTTCCGGAGGAGCTACCTCAAAGATTACCACCTTTGAGAGGAATTGAACACCAAATTGATTTGGTACCCGGGAGTGCATTGCCGAATCGTCCAGCTTATAGGAGCAATCCGAAGGAAACTAAGGATTTGCAACGACAGGTAAGTAAGCTTTTAGATAAAGGTTTTGTGCGTGAGTCGATGTCACCATGTGCTGTACCTGTGTTGTTAGTACCTAAAAAGGATGGATCTTGGCGTATGTGTGTTGATTGTAGAGCTATAAATAACATTACCCTTAAGTATAGGCATCATATTCCTAGAATTGATGATATGTTAGATGAATTGCATGGTGCTTGTGTGTTTAGCAAAATTGATCTTAAAAGTGGTTATCATCAAATTAGGATGAGAGAGGGAGATGAGTGGAAAACTGCATTTAAAAAAAAATATGGGTTGTTTGGATGGATGGTTATGCCTTTTGATTTGACTAATGCACCTAGTACTTTCATGCGTTTAATGAATCATGTTTGCGTGCATATATTGGGAAGTTTGTGGTTGTCTATTTTGATGATATATTGGTATATAGCAAAAACTTAGATGATCATGTGAAACACTTGAGAGTTGTTTTAATCACATTGCGTGCTAAACATTTATATGCTAACCTGAAGAAATGTGTGTTTTGTACAAACGAACTCGTGTTTCTTGGTTTTGTTGTGAGTGCACAAACTGTGAGAGTTGATGAAGAAAAGGTAAGTGCTATTCGCGATTGGCCAACGCCTACTTCTATTGGTCAAGTTCAAAGTTTTCATGGTCTTGCGAGTTTTTACAGGAGATTCGTGAAGGATTTTAGCACATTGGCGGCGCCTATGACTGCGGACATCAAGAAAAACGTTCCATTCCATTGGGGCGAGGAGCAAGAGAAGTCTTTAATATCATTAAGCAAAAGTTGATTAATGCTCCTTTACTTGTTTTACCTGATTTTACTAATACGTTTGAAATTGAATGTGATGCATCAGGTGTAGGAATTGGAGGCGTTTTGATGCAAGGGGGAAAGCCCTTGGCGTACTTCAGCGAGAAGTTAAGTGGGGCGTCTTTGAATTATCCTACCTACGACAAGGAGTTCTATGTGTTGGTGAGGGTACTTGAGACATGTCAGCATTATTTGAGGCCAAAAGAGTTTGTGATTCATACGGATCATGAGTCTTTGAAGCATCTCAAAGGATAACAAAATTTGAATAAAAGACATGCCAAATGGATAGCGTTTGTAGAAACTTTTCTTTATGTAATCAAGTACAAGCAAGGTAAGGAGAATGTAGTGGCGGATGCATTGTCAAGAAGGTACGTGCTCTTAACTAATTTAGATTCTAAATTTTTTGGGTTTGAGCATGTAAAAGCGTTGTATGTGAGTGATGTTGATTTTGGAGAGATTTATGAGTCATGTATGCGTGGTCCAAAGGATATATTTTATTTGCATGATGGATATTTGTTTAAATAGGATAAATTGTACATTCCTAAGTTTTTAATTAGGAAGTTACTTGTTAGGGAATCGCAGAATGGTGGTTTAATGGGGCATTTTGGTGTGGCTAAGACATATCAAATTTTGCATGAACATTTTTATTGGCCGCATATGAAGCATGCTGTTGAAAGAATGTGTGAGCGGTGTGTGACTTGTAAGAAAGCAAAGTATAGATCACAACCACATGAGTTATATAATCCACTTTCAGTACCTAAAGAACCATGGGTAGACATTTCTATGGATTTTGTTCTTGGGTTACCGAGGTTTAAGAAGGGGAGGGATTCTATTTATGTTGTGGTTGATAGGTTTTCAAAAATGGCACATTTTATTGCATGTCATAAATCAGATGATGCTTCGCAGTTGCAGATTTGTTCTTTAATGAGATTGTGAGGTTTCATGGCATGCCTAGAAGTATTGTTTCTGATCGGGATACTCGATTTTTGAGTTACTTTTGGAAAATATTATGGTGTAAACTTGGAATTAAGTTGTTGTGTTCTACTAGTTGTCATCCACAAACTGATGGACAGACTGAGGTAGTTAATAGAACTTTAGGGACATTGTTGCACTCTATAATTAAAAAGAACTTGAAAAATTTGGAGGATTGTTTACCATTTATTGAATTTGATTATAATCGTAGTGTGCATTCTACTACGAGTTATTCACCTTTTGAAATTGTGTATGGTTTTAACCCATTGACTCCGTTGGATTTGATGTCGTTACCTATGAGTGAAAGGGTTAATATGAATGACAAGAAGAAAGCTGAATTTGTGAAGACTTTGCATGAGAAAGTACATGCGAATATAGAGAAAAAGAATTTGCAGTATACAAAACAAGCGAATAAGGGAAGGAAGAAGGTTGTATTTGAACCCGGTGATTGGGTTTGGTTGCATCTGAGAAAAGAGCATTTTTCAGAGAAGAAACGTTCAAAGTTGTTACCTTGAGGGGATGGTCCTTTTCAAGTCGTGGAGAGAATCAACGACAATGCCTATAAACTAGATTTGCCAGGTGAGTAGAACGTGAGTACTACATTTAATTTTTCTGACATATCTTTGTTTGATGTAGGAGACAAACGAGATTTGAGGACAAATAACTTTCAAGAAGGGGAGGATAATGCGATCATAGATAGCTCACATGTGGATCGAGTGGCAAGGGGAGTTCGAGATCCATTGGAGTTGCCACGCGGACCAATCATGAGGAGTCGAGCTAATAAATTCAAGAAGGCACTTCAAATGTTGATGTTAAATTATCAAGATGGAGTTGGAGCACTTGAAAATCAATTTGGAAGTTTCCTATATGTTCTTGAAGTGTTGGGAGTCAAAAACAGTGAAGAAAATAGCATTGAGGCAGAAGAGGTCTCTCTCGAGTGCAACCAAGTCTCGCTCGAGCGAGCGCATTGAAAGTTTTTGGGTAGAGTGTTTCTCGCTCAAGCGAGCATCCACATCCGCTCGAGCAAGCGCAGAGGCAAGTGCGAGGCAGAGACTTCCTCGCTCGAGCGAGCGAGTTTTTTCGGAAATTTACACGCACTCGGCGTGTTGTGTCTGTGTTCGGGATTTTTGATATTTTGATGTTATTTTTCTATTTTTGAGACTTTTAATTATACTAGAAAACTTTCTAGATGATATCTTTGATATCTTTAGGCTATATTTTGCGTTATCTTTTATTTTTGATTGTAAACTATAAATACTTTTGTTTATTTCATTAATAATAATTCAGATACAGTTTATACATAAAATATTGAAATTCTCTAAAGAATTTTGTTCGAAGATTTGCTTTGCTTTTCAAATCAAACTTTTTTCGGTTTAATTACTTGGAAGCGTTTGTCGATTGTATCTCACTGAAGATTGTCAGATACAAGTTATCTGAAGGTTTTCTTTGGTTTCAATTGTCGTAATTTCTGTTATTAATCGTACCGTCGATTAAAGGTGAAAATCCAAAATCCTATCAAATTTACTTGTTTCAAAGATTGGGCAAAACTTTGGATCTTTTGTTTATTGATTAGGGTGCGATTCAAATTGTAATCGTGTTTGCTAATCTTACACATCAAGGTTCATATCATTGAGACTCTCCAAAATTTGTGCCATAGTAGCATCTTCATCAAAAAAGGCTGGATTTCCAGTACGGTCTTCTTCTATCAGCAGCTGGTACACCGTTCGAGCGAGGAGCTTGATCCACAGCTCTCAGAGGAGATTTAGTAACAGATTTAGATGCAGATGCAGCAGTGGAGATAGGGGGCTTCTTGCGAGCAACGAACTCGTAGTCACCATGTAAGACCTCGGTTCTAATCATCTAATCTCGGGTTAAACAATAACTAAGCATATAAGATAAACCAATTGATAAGCAATGAAATAATTTTTTTTTAAAAGAACAGGGCCTTGCTCAATCAGTAAAACTCAATCGATCGAACGAGCATGGTTTCCAACTCTACTGCCCGCCTCATGACCTGCTCCGCTCAATCGGTAAAACTCAACCAATCGAGCGGGCAAGATTTTACAAAAACAGAACATAGGCTACAGCTCCCTCGCTCGATCGGTCAAACTCTACCGATCGAGCGATGGCAGCTCTGAACAATTCCAAGAAATGAATTAACAAAACTCAACTCCAAAATTCATTCAATACATAACGAAGAATATAATACATGCAACGACAACATTCAATTCTCAATATTTGAACACTTGATACTACAAACATCAACAAGTTCGAGATCTAAACATGCTTCAAAATATAATTAGATTGATATGCTGAGTCGACTATTAAACCGAGTCTCACTTCTATTCCTTGATCTCGATGCTAACCAAGTCTCCGTTGACTCGATCCTGCCCCACATGTTGCCAAGTACACATATAAAACAAAACAACAGTCGGATAACTCCGTTGAGAATGATATTCCCAGTAAAAGCAACATAACAGGCAATAACAAGTAATATCTCAATAACATGATATAAAGACAACATATTCAATGATAATACGAATGAAATGCATGTATTTAAAATCGGGATATCAACTCTGATAATCAAGGAATTGTTGTTATGCCCTTGGGATCCCGAGGATGAGATCACGTAAAAAACCCACCAACTCTTCCGATCGAGGTGGTGTCACGTATCTCAATCCTCTAGAATTTGGTGCGACTACAAGGAGTATGCTGACACTAGGTAAACCGCTACACCCAGGCCGCTCGATTATAGCCCCCAAATCGTTTAACAAAAGAGCGTACATCCCGCTGAAATCAAAGATTTAGGCTTGAGATGAATGCATAAGAAAACATAAAGCATTAAGCCATAATAACAAAGTTCAAACAACAAAATACAAGTTCCCCATTCTAGAACAAGTATTGATGCAAGTATGTGATTTAAGGGAAAACTCAAGAACTATCTGTCTTGAGGGTTCTATCCTGCTAAAACGATGTCTGCTTGTACCTTTCGATTCAAATAGCTCCAACTATGGATAAACGCTCTTCGTATAATATCTTTGATGTTCAAATTCTGCTAACTCTGGGTTTAACAAACTTCAAACGAAATTTTACGAAGGCAAAAGAAGATCACAACAACGAACAACTCAATAGCCAAAAGTTCAACAATACAAACGGTTCAAAATCCCAAAACTCAAACCGGCGGCATAACGACTATATTCTGATCAAATCGGAAACACAGACAACAGTATAGCATTGCAAACAACTCTAACCAATTCTAAAATATCAATAACAATTCCAATCCAACAAATCACAAAATGCCCATTTTCGAAATAGGCTTCCAAAAATCATAACAAATCCGAACGACGCTCTTTTTCCGATCCGACTTCAAATATATGATACATGCTAGCTCAAGAACGACATATCCGAATTTAAACAAATTATAACAACATCCCAAAATCTAAGTATACTGGATCAAAGAAAAACTTACGGTAGAACGGAGCTCTCGCAACCGTGATCGTCTTCAGATTGAATTTCTAACGGACGGATCACACAAACACGGAAGAAAAAAATCTTGGAGGGGCGTTGGGTTTCTTTAATGGTGGTGCACGGCTTGAGGGAGAAGGAGAAAGAGGAGAATGAAGACTTAGTCAAATCAAAAATTGGCCAAGTGTTATATAAATTCTCACTTTTGCACTTTAGTCCCTGAATTTTCCAAAAATTGCAGTTTAGTCCCTTATCGAATAACAATAAAATCCTCAAATCTCTTAATCTCCGATTATCAATCTTAATCTCCTAAAATCTTGATTAGGCTAAATTTGGGGCGTTACACACCATCATCTGAATCATCCCCAAATGTGCGATCAGGATCAGCTAGAGAGGGTCGATCACCTTTACGAAAACGTTTGGACGGAGTAAAATCCGGTTTGTATCCTGCTTGCCTATTTGATCTTTGCACAATAGGTGGAGCGGGAAACACCTGGTTGAGAACAGTAAATTGGGAAAATTCTCCACATCAATCTCGTTCCCAAGTTCTCCTGGTGAAATAGGAGCAAGTGGAATTGGTTCTTCGGGCACCAGAACTATCGGCAGAGATGGAGGAGAAGATGAAATTTTTGGTGTTGCAACACTGGCGGCAACATTGGGATATTTGTAACCGATCTCATTTCGGATGTCTTGGGGATCAAAGTCTGCCATTGTAAGTAAAATTTGAAAGTGAGAGAAGGGTAGGGTTTGTAGAGAACACAATCGGGGTAAGAGGAATTTCGAGAAGAAGATAAACCCGATAAAGAAGGAAATAGATATATATAAGATACAAAGAGCACAAACGGTAATATCCTTTCCTAACAAACTCATTATTACCCTAATTTTCTTATCTCACCAAGTTACTAACGGTAAATTTTCTTAACGGCCAAAAATATTTGGAAAAAAAAATAAAATCCCATAAATATGGCAGCAATCTGAGATTGATTTTGACCAAAATATTCTATAATTACCTCCATTTCAGCTTAACTCCACTTGAAACATTATCAATTACAAAAATTCAATTTCAATAAATAGGGTAATTTATCGAATTTTGTTTGAAACCTTACCAAAAAACATAGCCCTATTATACAAAAAAATTCATATGCATGTCCTATTTTATGCTTAAAAATAGTGTGTAACATAAAAAAAATGCAATAACATGTACATGATATGTTCACGAGTGTAGGGTTGCTTCTCGTGTGCAACAGCACCAAAAACACTTAAGTTTTCCAAAATATTTGAACTTTTCACACTTGATTACCCTTGAACTAGTTATTAAAACCTTCTAGAATTTGTAGCCTGCACATTAAATGAACAGTCTTCATTGGACTCAAATAGGTAGTTTTTTTTTTTCATTTTATTTCGGATATTTATCAAGTTTGTACATATGACATTGGTCATCAAACTTTTCAAAATTTAGAACACTGAATTTGTGAAACCACCTTTGTAACGTCCCGAATTTATCTTAATTGAGTTTATTTGAGATAATCAAAGATTATGTTATTCGAGGGCCGATTTTATTTTGATCAGGGACTATTTTACAATTTTTGAAAATTTCAAGGACTAAAGTGCAAATTTGGACTTAATTAGATATTTAAGCATGCCTTGACTCTCTCCTTCACTTCTCCTCCACATCCAACACGCCATCCTCCATTGAAGAAGAAAAATTCCATCTTCATGCTTTTGATCTTCGGTTTTCGGTCGATCCATCCGGTAGAATTTAAATCCGAAGTTAGTTTTGCGATCCCGACAATGAGAGCTTCGTTATATCGTAAGTTTTTCTTTGATCAGTTATATTTCATTTTTCTAATGTCGTTGGAATCCAATTCTTTTTGAGTATGATGCTCTTGAGCTAGTTCTTATTGTTTATTCTCAATCGGATTGGAAAAAGGCGTCGTTCGAAATTGTTATGATTTTTTAGGCCTAAATTCAAAATTTGGGTTTCGAGATTTGTTGATTTTGAGTCTTTATTAATGAGTTGGTATTGGTTTGTGTTAGTTCGATATTTATACTGCTGTCTGTGATTTCGGTTTTTTTGAATTATAGTCGTTCCGGTTTGAGTTTTGGAATTTTGACTCGTTTGAGTTGTTGAACCATATTTCATTGGGTTTGATTGTTAATCTCGGGCATTTGTTACTTATTTTTATATTGGTTTTAAGGACGTGGAGTTCGAAGTTGACAGAATTCGTATCGTTTTGGAGATTGTAGCCGGTATAGTATTGATTTTCTTTCTTGTCGATTGTTTTGAATTGTATGAGTTTAGATATGATATTATCAACTATTTCTATATATTGGAGCTTTTGAAGCATCTAGAAAGGTATAAGACGACTTAGACTTGAATGGAACGAGTTACTCGAATCCGACTTGATTCGAGTGTTTCGAGGAAATCACATACTTGCATGTTAATTGATTTACTTGAATTTAGTTGAATGAGTTATGATTTGCATTTCATTCATATTGAGCCAAATGATTCGTTTTATTTTGAATTAGATATTCTGAGAATTATAATCGAGTGGCATTAGTAGGCGAATTACTACAATGGCCGATACTCTGTATAGTTGCTTCAGAGTCTAGAGGATCGAAATATTATCCACCTCGAGGGGAGAGTCGGTGTGATGGTGTGATATTTCTTCCTCGGGATCCCAACAGAGGAAGAGAAGAACCGATTTACCTTTTGATTATCCGACTTGATAATCCCGGATTTTAAAGACATGCATTTCATTTTAGATTCCTCTTTGATTTGTCTTGTTGATATGTATATCATGAGTTGATATATTATTTTTTATAGCATGTTGGTTGCTTATTCTGGGAATATTATTCTCACCAAATTATCCGGCTATTGTCTTATCTTTGTATATGTGCTTGGCAACAGGTGGGGCAGGACCGAGTCAGAGATCGCATGGCTAGGTGGTTGAGTTGATAGAAGTGAGGACTTGGTGTTTTAGAAGTCGAATATGTGATTCGAACTTGTTATGTATTTGTATTGGAAATCTAGAATTGAAGCATGTTTTATGTTCGTGTAATATTCGAATAACTCTAGAACTGCTTGTATGACTTTTTATGAGTTTTGAGTTGAAATGCATGTTGAATTATTTGTGTTGAGTAGAATTGGCCTTGAGAATCTGATCTGTCATGCCTTGTTTTTCTGTTGGTTCAACAGGGCACGGACCCCGTGCCACGTCCGGGCAAGGGTCCGTGTACCTTCGCAAATTTGGAGTGTGCAGTTTTGTGGATGCACGGACCCCGTGCCACCTTCGGGTGAGGGTTCGTGTGGTGAGGCAGAAAGTTGGGTTTTTAGTATATCGATTTCACACGGACCCGGACAAGGAGGTAGTGCAGGGTCTGTGTTCACTTCAGATAAATGCACGGACCCGTGCACGGGGTCCGGGCATGTTATTTAAATTTTTTTTAATTTTCTGTCTTGGCTTTTAATATCGATTGTATGATTATTTCTTGATTAGATGATTAAAATCAAGATCCTCACAACCTTTCACATGAAAAAGAACATGAAATACACGTACATCCCTCAACTACTTGGTGGTTTAGACATATCAAAAACACAAGGGCCAGTGTGTTTTAAAAAAAATTTGCAAAAAAACTTAGTGCCATCTGGATCAGTATAACACAGATTAAATAGTACACATATAACAAAAGTGCAGAATGTCTAAAATCCTAAGCATGCATGAAAAAAAACAACATGTTGTCTATGGTGTTGTAACACCGGGCAACAACAGTAAAGGATTATAATGCACACATGCTGAGAGATCTTCGAAGAGTAGAAAATCTCTCAAAATCTAAGGCTTTAGTAAATATGTCTACCAGTTGGTTATTGGTCCCAACAAACTCCATTTGAATCACACGTTTCTCTATCAAATCTCGAATGAAGTGATGAAGAATGTCAATGTGTTTTGTACGAGAGTGTTGAATTGGATTTTTTGATATATCAATCGCACTCAAATTATCACAATAAACAATAAGAGGTTCACTCTTAAAACTATAATCTCGATCATTTGGTTCATCCAAAAAAGTTGTGAACAAACTTCCGGCTGCCACATATTCAAATTTAGCAGTCGAAAGAGACACACAATTTTGCTTACGACTATACCATGAAACCAAATTATTGCCAAGATAAAAACACCCACCAGTAGTGCTCTTCCTATCATTCACATCACCAGCCCAATCAGCATCGCTAAAACCAACAATATTAATTTACCATATCGGAAATGTAAGTTTTCATCAATGTTATTTTCCAAATCAAATCAATCAATATAAATCAATATAATTGTTTTGAGAATGGCGTAACTCAATATAATTGTTTTGAGAATGGCGTATCAAAAGTTAGTAGAGTATTTAAATATTTAGGAAGTGTTTGCAATCACTAAAAAAATGAATGTTAGATTGTGGCTTAAAAAATACTTTTTTGTGTTTTTTAAACCCAGATTATGTATTAGTTTATGTTTAACTTAATTAAATACTAAAAGCTAGTCATATGGTTGATTATGATTTATGATTTTTCAAAAGTGATGCTAATAAAAAGGTCGATGTTAAAATCACTCTAATTATTTAATTATCAAACATTACCGAACTTTGATTTTTAGATTTTCACATTTGTTCCAAACATTACCAACTTTTAATTTTTCTTAAAAATTTTTTAACTATAAATTTAATCACTACTACAAAAAAATAATATTTTTGCAAACACTCTTTTAAGATGTCTAAGAATTTTTTTACTAGTTCAAAAAATTTTAATAATGCCTCTACTCCTTGTCTCTTTCTCTTTTTCTGAGATCAAAAAACAATTTGGTGTCATTGTTTATTATATATTATACGTGAGGAAGTACAAAACAAAATAAAATAAAACAAAACAAAATAAAATAAAACAAAAATGGTTATTTGAGTATATATAAATTTATAATATGCAAACTCGATCAAATTTTCCTAACAACTTATATTTTATTATTCTAATTCTAATTAATAAAATGATATAATTTGAATAACCTATAACTATGCTTATAAACATGCATCTAAAATCAAGATTTAGAAGAACTGATTCGAATAACTGTACAAAACTTATGACAAATTTATCGTGACTTCGGGAGTGTGCATTTTTCATCATTAAAACTCCAACATTTGGCCAAAAAATCAAAGTCAAATATCCCAAGGATGAAAAGATATACAATCATTGATTATCCAAATAAATGATTTAAATATATATATTTAATTCTAGAATTCAGAATTTGGGCTGAAAATTTTTTGAAGGATAGAATTTGAATTTTGGGTTCGAATATATATATATATATATAGAGTTAGGTTTTGGGTTGACTTGGTTCGATTATGTATGGACTTTTCGTGATTACTGAATTAAAAAATTACTCGAGAATCGTGAGCTGGTGTCTCTTTGGATTTCAACACCAAACTTTACAGTATTTAAACAAATAAAGGTCAAATTTAACAATAAAAGTTGACTTAATTTTTTTTTTCTTTTTTTCCTTTTTTGGTCATTAAAAAAAAAAATTGGAAACGACAAGCCAATCTAGTTGTGTATACTTCCATGTATATTCATACCTTAGAATGCTTAGCGAAAATTAGATTTTTTATCATGTTATTGTTTATTTTTCACTTTTGATCCTGTTAACGATATATTTTTATTTTCAGTCATGTAATTTGAATTTTTTTTTTAGTTTGGTACTATTACAATAAATTTTCATTTTAATAATCCTGTAACTTGCATATCTATCGTTTTCATTTTTGGTTCTTTAACTTGTATGTAATTTTCATTTTTAATATTTTTTTATCCTAGTAAGTCGTCGTTTAAAAAGACCAAAAATGAAAGTAAAGACAAGTTAAAAGACCAAAAATGAAAACAATATACAAGTAATAAGACTAAGAATAAAAATTTACTATAATAAAATCAAAAATGAAAGAAAAAAAAAAACATGCAAGTTAAAGTGTTGTAAATGCAAATTAACTATTAACATCATCAAAAGTAAAAACATACAAATAACATGATAAAAAATATAGTTATCCCAAATGCTAATTAATGTGGTCATGTAAAAAAATGCTAATTAACAGTTTGGTTTAAATAAAATACCAAAAGAAAAGTCCTTCTATTTGCACATAATGTCAATAACAAAATGCAATTCGTCTAATATTGGGATAGCTCACAAGAGTATAGGCGAGTTGGTAAGACTTGAGGTAAAGTGAAAAAAAATTTCCCAGCGTTGCGGGTTCGATCCTCGTGTGGAGCATATTTCTGCTGAAATTTTGTGAGGGTATGCTTTGGGGGGTTGGTCATGTTTCTCCCTCTCTCAAGTCTCTGTCGCTCGTGCACATTCCTCGATTTAACCCCCGCATGAGTCAATAAGCCTCTAAATCATGTGAGATGGATTCCCCTTCCAAGTTTTTAAATATTTTTGGACAATTTTCTTCTATAGAATCTTCGCACATTTTCTGTAATTACATTTACTGTTTATATATATATATATATATATATATATATAACAAATTAGTCATTTTACGTTATCTTTTTTCGTAGAAACTATATATAAATAATCTCAAGAAGAGACCAAAATGGAAACCAACTTTTGTTCTAAAAATTGCCCACTACCAATAATTTTTTTTCGAAATTGGCATTTCATCCTATTTTTCACATTGCCCACCTCAAATTACATTATAACCTCTCATTAGTTTACAATTATATATGATATTAATTTTAAATATAAATCAAATTAATTTTAAAAAATTGTTTATTGGGTGCATCCAAACACTAGTATATATAATATTCATATTATATATATTAGACACCTAACGTAACAGGAACGTTGTAACATCCCCAAAATCACATAACTTCTTTAAACTTAAGGGAAATTACGAAAAATAAAAACTTTCATATAAAAAAAGAGTTGTGCACCAAACAAGTATAACAAAATCTTTCAATAAAGGTTTGCTAAGCCAACATGTATTAAAATTTAAATAATTGTTTCTCTTCATATGAGCTTTAAAGATGCACAATAACAAAAGTTCCTCTAGCAGCGAGCTTGTGCATCAACCTCTCGCCTGACTGGCTACTCCCCTTCTTGTCCCATCAACAACTCGTTGATAACATCATTAATATCAACATAACCTGCATCATTCAAACATACTGATTTTAAAGACTCAACAAGAACGCTTATATATCTATACATAATAAAAACATAATACATTGGCGTGACTAACAAAATAGCATCATGCATCAAAATCATGGCATAAAAACTTCTTCATTTTTGTGAGAAAATATATGCAATTGTGGCAACCATCATTTATGAGTCATTGGGTTCCCGTGATCATGGTCATTGTGCAACAAGTTAATAGAACATATTGGCATTGGCCAATATGCGTATGATCTCGGCCTTAGTTGCTTAAACTTTCATTCTTTGTAAAGACCCTCCCGGAGCTCATCCCGAAATTCCAACATCGTACTACTACCACAAGGACACATATATTATCAAAATATTTTTTCATGCATCATCATAACGTCTCCATATATCATCGATCATAATTCGCTCGTAAGCATCAAAATATCCTCTAAAGCATTAAGACACTCATAAACTGTCATTGTAAAACTTTTTTTCATATCATGCTCTTAAAAATGTTCATCCTCAAATCATGCATACTAAATGAAAGAAAGATAAGCACGCCTCTAATAATTTGATAAATTTCATGCATTTCATAAGAACATATATAACTTTCATGGTCCAAGAAGTCTTGGGCCTCACGTCCAAGTTCAAGCATGTTTTTGTTTTTCTCATGGAGGTTAATACCTCTCTTAGCAAAGTTGAGCTTCCTAAGCAGAAAAATGAATTTTGAAGGCCTTTTTTTTTTTTTTTTCTTTTTGGTTCCTGGCCATAACAATGGCTGAGGCCTAGCCTTATTTTGGAAATATATGCATATGGCTAAGCTTTTATCTTACTCTACTAATTTCATCGATGTTGAAGTCTCTATCCCGGGCATGGAGGCTTGGCGCTTGACTGGTTTCTATGGTTTTCCAGAGCGCAGCAGACGTATCCAATCGTGGAATATGCTTCGAATGCTCTCCCAAAGGTCGGCTCTACCATGGTGTTGCATAAGAGACTTTAATGATCTCCTCTCTCATTCAAAAAAAAAAAAAAAAATAGGCCGAATTCTGCATCCGACAGATCTTATCAATGGTTTCAGGGAAGCTGTCGATGAGAGTGTTTTGGTAGAATTGGGTATGAAGGGTTACTGGCTCACTTGGGAAAGAAGTCGAGGTACTAATTCTTTCGTTGAAGAAAGGCTAGATCGGGCTATGACTACTAATCAGTGGTTGAATGATTTTAGTATGACAGAGGTTTGCAACTTAGAGGTAATCTCCTCAGATCACAATGTTATTTTCCTAAACTTAGATTCAAATGCAAGCAAGAAAAGACGATATCGCTTTGAGAACACATGGATCCTTGAATCAGAGTGTAGAGCTGTGGTGAACCATAGTTGGATGATCAATGACAAGGGAAATATCCAGCACCAAATTTCATCTTGTGGAAATCATCTTCCAATATGGGGAGATAAAGTTAAATTCCGTTTTAAAAAATCCATATATCATTGCAGACATCAAATTCGATCGTTGAAGAAACGATCAAAAAACTTGAATGATAAACAAATTGTGGAAGCAAGACAGAAACTCTCTTCTTTACTGGCCCAAGAAGAAGTCTTTTGGAAAAAAAAGAGCTAAAATCTTTTGGCTTCAAGCTGGTGATAACAATTCCAAAGTCTTCCATAATTATGCTTCCTCGCGCAAAAGGAAAACCAAATCATGGAACTCAAAGACAATCTCGGGAATTCTCGCTTCTGGGGCCAAGGCATGGAGGAACTAATCTTGCATTATTTCCAGAACCTTTAATCCTCTAATGGCTGCGCCATGATGATAACATTATATCACAGGTTTCGTAACAAGTTAGTAATCAACAAAATTGCACGCTTACTCTCTCTTATGAAGAACATGAAGTTCGGGCAGCGCTTTGCTCTATGCACAAGGATAAATCACCTGGTCCTGATGGCATGAACCCCGGATTTTATCAGCACTTTTGGGATATCACGAGACCACATGTTTTTGCAGCTTGCTTGGATTTTATAAACAAGGGTTATCTGCCTAAAGGTATCAATGACACTTATATTGTTCTAATTCCAAAGAAGAAAAGTCATGTATATCTATCTGATCTCCGCCATATTTCATTATGCAATGTCATATATAATATTGTGGCCAAGGTGATTGCAAATTGTCTCAAAACCATGCTCAACTCGATCATCTCTCAATCTCAAGGCATTTTTATCACAGGAAGACACATAACTGATAATATCCTCATAGCTTTCGAGCTGGGACATTACCTGAAACAAAAATTTTAAGGTAAAAAAAGGTGGCAGCCCTTAAATTGGACATGTCTAAAGAATTTGATCGAGTCAAATGACCTTTTTTAAAACACATTATTCTTAGTCTAGGCTTTGATATACAATGAGGTGCATTTGTTATGAAGTGCATGTCTTCAGTGAGTTATACGGTGGTACACAATGGTCAACAGATCGGAACGCTCATCCCACAACGTGGCATTTGTCAAGGGGATCCTCTATCGCCCCATCTTTTTCTAATATTTATGAAAGGACTCTCATCTCTCTAGCAAGCAGAAACGAGATAAGTAAACTTACATGACATTCAAGTAGCTCGTCACGCCCCACAAATCTCTCATATCTTCTTCGAGGATGATAACTTTTTATTCTTCCGTGCTACAACAAAGGAATGTGCTACCATCAAATATTGTCTATAGAATTTTGAGATGGCTTCTGGGCAAACGATAAACTTCTCCAAATCTTCTATTACTTCAGCCCAAATATTCCCAATGAACAGAAGTACTTAATGCGCAAAATCTTGGGAGTGAATTATACTATGGATCATGGGGATTATCTAGGACTCCCTTTTATGGTTGGTCGTATGAAGTCGGATGTATTTGCTTTCTTAAAAGAAAAACATGGAAGCGTATGAAAGGGTGGAGAACCAATTTACCAAAAATTTCTTCCTTTTACTTTGGGTTTCATAAACAATGCGTGTTGTTTAACTTTGTTGTGTCGGTTGCTCTTGTTCTATATTTTTGGGTTATTTGCAAGTCCTTTGGTTATGTTCAAATTCTCCGCACCTTCTGAATTTGGTAATTCTTCTTGTGAGAAATCAAATTTCCATCAGAAACAAAGAGTCATAGCCTATGGAATTAAGAGTAGAATTTTCAAATTCAAAGATGAAAGCCAAGAGTTGTAACCACCAAGAATTTGTAACAGCCAAAATAAAGAGGAGTGATGGCTAATAATGGGAATTATTGTCAATGAAGGGAGGGTCTTTCAGATGTTATTTTGCAGCTATAAGTAGTAGCTAAAGCTGAAGGGAAAGCACACAAACTTGAGCAGCACACCTCCATATTCTTGAGCAGAATTTCTGTCCATTTCCAAGAAGAATTCCTGCTCATTTTCGAGCAGATTATAGCCCATATTCAAAGGAGTTTTCCTGCCCATTTTCCAGTAGATTAGAGCCCAGATTCAAAGGAGTTTTTTTGCTCAAAAATCGAATCCAAATAGCAGCAGTTAAAGCCTTGAATTGTGCTCATTCTCGAGTGCAAAAGCCTGTCCAGAACATCGAGTGCGGCATCGGTTCAAAATAGAATTTTGTCCATCTTTTGAGCAGAGTTCTGGTCCAAAGTTCGAACAAATTCTGGAAATTCTTGAAGCTTCTGAGTCTGCCCAAATCTGAGCTCCAGCAGTAGGAATTGAAGCTCTAGGTTCTGCTCATTTTCAAGCAAATTTGTTGTCCAGAAAACTCGAGAACGCGACATCATTTTGAGAAAAAGGATTCTGGCCATTTCAAACAGGTAAGTAATATTCTGAGATCAAGTTTATGTTCAGTTTTGAAGCCTTTGGATTTTTCTAAGCGTTGCAACAAATACCTACAGCAGCCATCGAAGATTTAGAAGCGATCAAAGTTCAGAAATCTGTCCAAAGCAGTGCTACATTCGATCAAGAAGTTTCATTGTTTCTCTGTCCAAAGTCCAAACAATACCTTCGGTCCTTCACTTGGTTTTGAGGATTGCTTAAATTTGAGATCATATAACAACATCTACTCCTTCACAATTTTCTTAGAAATCGAATACGGTAAGTGGGCTTCTACCTTTTTTTGTGTAATATAAGTTTCTAAACTTATATTTATTTTTGTGTGTGAGTTAAGTTTTATAAAATAAATAATTATGCTTTTGAAAATTCGATCGGCATGATATGTATATTCGTTCCACTTTGATAAATATTATTTGTTGGATATTTGTGATATTATTTGAAGCATGTTAGAATTAATTGGAAATATTTGAGATGCACTGTTAAGAGTCGATTTAGAAATAGTTAAGGAATTTTCGATGATTTGATTTGATTTGATATGGCCCTGATGCTGTGGGTTATAATAACCGTTCCTTTGGCCTCGCCCCTTAGAGGAGTAACATATAGGGGACTGATCAGTAGAACCATGGAAAATGAGATAATTAACAGTGCAATATTTTCTTCGTATTTGTTCGAATTCAGCATGCTTATTTTGTTTCGAGATTATGAAATATACATGTGTACATGTAAATATATTTTTGGTGTTTATCGTGCTCGATCAAACCCCACTTGCTGAGTGTTTCCCAAAATACTCACCCCCTTACTTTCCTCCAAAGATACCGAAGAAAAGTTAGAAGAGGATGAACAATATGCATTCTGGGGTTGGTGATCAAGTTGAAGTTTTATTAGTAGTTATTTCTATTATTTTGTCGCTTCCGCTATTGTCGTATTTCCTATTTTGTAAAGACATATTTGATTATGTAAAAAACTGGTTAAAGGTTGTTATCTATACTACGTGGCTTGTTGTTTTTCAATTCGAAATGTTAAACAACGCCGATGTCAACTAGGCCCGGTTTCGGGGCTTGACATTTATGTGGTATCAGAGCCGCCAGGTTCATAATCCGGGTGGGAATTCTATAGAAAATTTTTGACATTTTCTCATATTGGCCAAGAGGCCAATGTAGTCCCCTCCGAAACAATCTCACGAATCAATGTCATTGCGAAATTTTATTTCCCAATGAGGAAACTCTTATTTTGACCGAACTCAATCGTTTAAGCCTTCGAAATCCCGTTTTTGACGTTTTAGGAAAGATAGAATGCTTGTAATTTTTATAGAAAACTCAAAATTCAATTTCGTCGATTGTGTCACGATCCTCACAATCGACACTTTCAGCTCAACTAAAAATCTCAAAATTTTCCTTTTTTTGGAAAATTTTTCCGAAAATTCTCGTTTCGTTTGTAATTATTGAAACTGTTCATGTGATTGTTTAATTTCTGATTTCTGATATTTTGTTCTAAGCCTTGCCTTTCCATTTGTTTTCTTTCAGGAAATGGCGCCAATTTTCCCTCGTACCCGTGCCCATTCCATATTTTGCATGAAGCAACTGGTTATTGATAACCAGAAGCATAGGATTACACGACTTTGTGCTAAAGTTGTTACTGATAGGCGTGAGCAGCGTGAGTGGGAGAAGAGGGCAAACTAGTACTTCTATGAGTTAGAGAAAGTGAAGGGGGATAACATATACCTTCGTGATGACATGGACCTTAATCACTTCCGTGAAGAAGCTCTGCGTAACCAAGTGATTAAGTCCGAAGAGAAGCATAACAAGACGAAAGGAAAAATAGAGGCAGCTGAGATAGAGCATAAGCATATGAAAGTCATATTAGGGACATCACAGGACACCATAGCAGAGCTATCTGGTGTTGTTAGCCACTTGACTAAACAAGTGGATCATGAGAAGCAGTTGGGGCAGCAGTCTTGCGCAGAACATGGGCAGCGTCGTCAACAGATGCGAGATCGCATCCTGTAGCTGGAAGCTCAAGTTCAACAATTGCAGGGGGGTACAGTGGCAAACTTGAATAATCATAATGCCATTCTACTACAGGTCATAAATCAACTGCAAGAAGAGGATTCCGAGGAGGAACCCGAGGAGGATCCGAAGGAAGATCTGGAAGAGATAGAGGTGGAGGAAGAGCCCGTCGAAGCTGTGGGGGATGGAGAAGTTATAGACTTAGATTAGTATGGATGCATTAGTTTTTGGTTCAGCTTTGTTTCTTTGTCACTTATTTCCAATTCTGTTGTTGCTTTAAATTCCAAAACTATCAGTTGTTATTTCAATTCAGTTGTTATTCTGAAATTCAATGAATGATATTTTGTTTATCTATGTGTCCAAATTGTTCAATTATTCTTCTAATCCATAAATCTATCAGAATCTTAGAAACTTATACGTTTGTAGGAAATGGACGAGAGACCGATACGCAACAACTGTAAACCTCGCTACAGGAATCGCAACAATGACAATGAAGGGAACCCTCCGCCACCGCCACCACCACCACCACCGCAAGGGTTAGGCCTAAATCATGCTGACTTGGTGGCTATAGCAGCCATTGTCGCTAACACCCTTCAAGGGTTGGGAAACCCGCCTGTAAATGGAAATCCACCACCACAGGCAGTACCACAGGTGCATGGGGTGAAGTATCATTACGAGTCACTGAGAAATAATTGAGCCCAAACATTTAAGGAGATCCAGATCCTGAGGTTGGCCAATATTGACTCAAGAATATCGAGACTCAACTCCGCCTACTCGAGATCCCTGAAGAGTTTAAGGTGGATGTAGTAACACACTTCTTGGAAGAAAAAGCAGCCAAGTAGTGGGAGGCAGTTTCACCACCTATGATAGCAGCTGGTCCAATCACGTGGCAACAATTTAAGGATACGTTCTTGAAACAGTACTATCCAGCCGAAGTTAAACTGCAGAAATTGAGTGAATTTGAAAATTTCACTCAAGCTCCGGATATGTCAGTGGTTGAATACACATCAAAATTCAACTCACTTGGGACATATTGTAGTAGCCCGTAACAAAATATCATAATTACTTGGGTAGAGTTCGGAAGCTCCGATCAGAATCGAAAGCTCCGATCCCCCCTATCCGGAGTCAACAAGAGATATTTTGACACGTGGCAGATCAGGATCTTCGGAAGCTCCGATGGCAGGATCGAACGTTCCGATCGAGGTTCGGACGTTCCGATCAAGGATCGGAAGTTCCGATCATTGTCTATAAATAGAGGGCTAAGGCTTCATTTCCAATTGCCAATTCCGAGTATTTCCCTCTCCTTTGTAGTCTATTCGAGTAGTTCTAGCCTTCCTAGGCTTGACTCGGCGGTCGGCGAGGCGTTCGGTAGTCGTAGCGGAGTTGTTCCCAAGTTCTGGAGGCATCGACATCAAAGGGCTAACGACGGACGAAGGTATAGCTTTTGCTTTCTATAAATATATAGGAGTATGAAATAGCTTAGTTAAGGCTTTTAGAGCACTTTAATGATAGTAGTAATTTGGCAGTGTAGAGCAGACTATAGGCGTGGACCTAGAGTTGGTAGAGCTTGCACTGATTTGAGGTACGAAAGTACTGTTCGAGATATCCTGACTGAGTATGCATGTATTATGTGACTGCATGATTTATATGCCATGAAATTATGTTGCATTCATTTGCATCTTGTTGTATCTCTTTCGAGATGTCTGTTAGTAGGGTTGTACCCTATCCTGTTAGTGGATGGACTTCCATCGATTTGGGTCCGGCGTATCCACTGTTATCGCGGTATGGGAGCCACCTCCTGAAGCGATGGCACAGCGTGCTACATACCAGGGCCCGGTCTGTCTCTGTTATCTGATCCTTGACCTCGAGTTTATAGGGAGTTCACTTTGCATGCATGTATACTCATACTCTCGTAATGAGCATTTTATGCTCACGTCTCGTACTCTGTGTTTCTGAACACCCCATTCCATGGGGCAGGTTTGCGATTGGACAAGGCGGGTGGATCCAGGAGGGGCTAGTCATTGGTTGGCCAGCTGGAGCTTCGCCTAGGTTTTATTACTGTTGTTTGGGTTGATACAACTATTCGATTTGGTTATATATTATTTGGATAAATTAAAGATTTCTTTACTTGGGATTGTATAATGTTTATTGGTTTCCGCAGTTTTATTCTGATATCTGTTTAATTAAGTTAATTGCATGCCTAAGTTCTGTTTAGTAGGTGATCCGGGTAAGAGTCACTACATTTATGGTATCAGAGCATGCAAAAGAATTTTTGGGATTTAGTCTTATCATGAGGTATTTTTGTAGATGGCAAATCGTGATGACCAGAGTTCTCATGGCAGTATTGGTGGGCGTTGGGGTGATGCCGATCGGGAGCCTCGTCGAGAACGGTGTCATCGTCATCATGACGACGAGCGTTTCACTATGCGTCGATTCTTAGCTATGGGTCCTAAGCCCTTAGTTGGAGGCGAGTCTCCGGAGGATGCGGAGAATTGGTTAGACCGCATGGAGACGACTTTTCAGACTTTCCAATGCACCGAGGAGCAGAAGATGGAGACCCTTGGTTATCTTCTGGATGGACATGCGCGCAGGTGGTGGAGGTTTACTTCTGCACCTTTTGTTGCGGCGAGAGGAGTGGCCACCTGGGCCGAGTTCCGCACAGCTTTTCAAAAGCGGTATTTTCCTCCTGCACTCCTTTAGTCTAAGGTAGACGAGCTACTGAGTCTGCGACAGGGAGCCATGTCTATTGATGAGTATTAGCAGAGGTTCTTTGATCTGCTATCCTATTGCCTCGAGATTGCTGATAGCTCAGAGATGAAGTATAATCTGTTCCTTCAGGGCCTTAACCCTGAGATCCATGACCGTGTGGCGGTTGGCGACGACATGTCCTACAAGGGTTTGGTGAGCCGTTGTCACCAGGCGGAGGACAGCATTCGGAGGAGCATGTCTTTCTCTCAGTCGAGGCCTGTTAGTTCTTTGGGTCCCCGTGCCCAATCTTTCAAGAAGTCTGGATCTACTTTTTCTTCCTCTGGTTCTGGAGGTGTTGTCCGTTTCGGTAAGAAGGACAAGTCTGATCACTGTGGGAAGAACCATCCATCCGACAAGTGTCGTAGAGCTTCTGGAGCTTGTTTCCTTTGTGGAGAGACTGGTCATATCCGGAGGGATTGTCCATTGTCTGGGGGAGGCGGTTCTGGTTCTAGTTCAGGATCGGGTTCTCAGGCCACCGTTCAGCAGAGGTCGCAGGGACAGCCTGCCGGGAGTTCTCATTTGAGGCCACGAGCTTCTGGACAGGTGTTTGCCTTGAGGCATGATCAGGCAGTGGAGGAGAATGAGAAAGTCATCGCACGTACATTTTTGCTTTATGGTATACCTGCTCTTGTACTTATTGACACTAGTGCATCTCATTCCTTCATTTCTGTACGTTTTGTTAAGAGGCATAAGTTACCATTCATTGCACTAGACGTAGTAATGTCTGTTTCTACTCCGATGGGCCAATATGTTTTGGCTAAGCGTCTAGTGATGGGTTGCCCTTTAGAGTTCGAAGGAAACATTTTGTTAGCAAATCTCATGGTCCTAGCGATGGACGACTTTGATTGCATTCTGGGAATAGATATGTTAACTACCTATCGAGCTTCAGTGGACTGCTATGAGAGATTAGTACGCTTTCATCCGGAGGGAAGTGAGAGCTGGTTTTTCTATGGTGAGAGAGCGTGACCCCCGATGCCCTTGGTATCAACTTTGAGAGCCTGTCGAGCTTTAGAGTCTGGCGGGGAAGGCTACCTTATCTATGCAGTTGATTTGTCCGCTGAGAGTATTAGGATAGAGATCATTCCTGTTGTGGATGAATTTTCAGATGTATTTCCTGGTGAGATTCCGGGTTTTCCTCCTGCTAGGGAAGTCGAGTTTGGCATAGAGTTGATGTCGGGTACTTCACCTATTTCTCGAGCACCGTATCGTCTGGCTCCGTCAGAGATGCGCGAGTTGAAAATCAGCTACAGGATCTTTTGGACAAGGGGTACATTCGTCCTAGTGTATCTCCTTGGGGAGCTCCTGTTCTCTTCGTGAAGAAGAAGGATGATTCAATGCGGCTGTGCATTGACTATCGGCAGCTGAATCGAGTCACTGTGAAGAACAAGTATCCATTGCCTCGTATTGATGACTTGTTTGACCAGCTGCAGGGCACATCAGTTCACTCCAAGATTGACTTGAGATCTGGATATCATCAGTTGAGAGTCCGTGATCAGGACGTAGCCAAGACAGCATTCCGTACTCGTTATGGGCATTACGAGTTTCTAGTAATGCCATTTGGTTTGACTAATGCATCGGCTATATTCATGGATCTGATGAACCGTGTCTTCAGGGAGTATTTGGACAAGTTTGTTATGGTTTTCATTGACGACATCTTGGTGTATTCGCGTAATACGGAAGAGCATGTTTCTCAATTGCGGTTGATACTACAGACTCTTCAAGAGAAGCAGTTGTACACCAAGCTGAGCAAGTGTGAGTTCTGGATGGATAGAGTGGTCTTTCTTGGCCATATCATATCCAGGGAGGGGATTTCTGTTGATCCAAGCAAGATTGAAGCGGTACTTAATTGGTCGCGTCCAACGATAGTTGATGAGATCCGTAGTTTTCTGGGTCTAGCAGGGTATTATCGTCGCTTCATTCTGAACTTCTCTCAACTAGCTCGACCTTTGACGCAGCTTGAAACGACCCTAAACTCTCTCAAATAAATAAATATGCGGAAATTTTTTTTTTTTTTTTATACTACTAAATAAAATATGTACATATATGCCCATACATATATGCACAGAATAAAATATTTAAAATAAATACATGACTAAATAAATAAACAATTAAATACTTAAGTAAAATGCATCTTTGAAATAAATAATTATCTGAGTCAACCCCTATAATTCAAAATGTACTACATAAATAAAATAAATAAATAGTGTACATGCACTAAAATATTTAATAAAATATTCCAAAAACATCAACCCATGAAAATATTAAAATGTATCATAACACACAAGCACGGTGACTCAGAAGCTGTCACGGTCACGGGGCTACTGCAACGCTGCCCATACGTCCTCACCACCGGTAGGGGTAACCTGCTCCTCTACATACTCACCTGCACCATATCAGTGTAGTGAGCCTAGAGGCCCAACATGCTAACATAGCAAGGGTTTAAAATAATTTAAATCAATTTATTACTAATACATACATATACATGAATGAGCATGCTTAAAAATTTCATAACATAAATGTTGCTTAAATAATCACTGAATTATACATAACATACATAATATCATACATACTTGAGTTGTTGAGCACTTATTTTCTTAACATCGAATGGTCCTATCCGTAAGTGTGACCCATACTTATAGTGTGACTGATCAGTCTAAGAAACCATCGTACGAGGCTGGTGGCGAACCACCCATACATAAATGGCAGAAACTGCCCATACATAAATGGCAGAAACTGCCCATACATAAATGGCCACACTACTTCAATTTCCACCTAAAATATTTTATTTGCTCAACCATAAAATTTCAATCATAGCATAAAAATTGATTTCATGAATGCATGTACTTAAATAAATTGTGCGTCCTTCATATATATTTAATTTAATTTTCTTACTAACATATAAATATTAAAATAACTTAAATGCATAAAAATAATTAAATATATAATCAGGACACATGCAATTTTTCTCATGGATGGTCCTGGACTGCTGGCCCTACACTCAAGCCCATTAACTTAAATCTGGCCCATTAACATACTTAAGCCCAATTAATTGATCTAAGCCCAATTAAATTAATTAAGCCCAATAACACTTAAACTGGCCCATTGGGCCCAAAAACCCAAAGACTGGCCCATTAACTTTTATGGGCCCAAAAGCCCATAAAAATTATGGACTAACTTAATTAAAATTTTAAAAGTCCAAATAAAATTATTTGGGAGTCCAAATAATTTTATTTTAATTTAATTGACTCAATAACCCATAAATTCTTAAAATGTTTTAAAAATAAAAAGACTCGAGCCCGGCCCACCAAACCCAGACCCGGACCTACTTAACCCGACCCACTTTCTTACTGACCCGACCCGGACCCAGGGACCCGACCCGGACCAAGCCTAACCCTAGAACCCGACCCCTCTTCCTAACCTACCCTCTCGGCCGCCGAAGGCTTGGGCAGCAGGCCTTCAACGCCTGCTGCCGCCCTGCTCCGGCCACGACCGGCCGGAGCGCCGCTGGCAGGACCTCCCCAGGGTCCTGCCGGTTCGAACCATACCATGGTTCCAACCCCATGCTTACCCTACGTCGAACCGAAGCCCTTCAAACCCAAAACCCTAAACTGCTCCTCGGTCGAGCACTTTGCTGATCAAGGTGACCACCTGGACTCGTTTGGCTCGAACCACTCGAGCCACCCGAGCCCATACCACGTACCCACACCCCAGGTGACCTAGCCATCAGCCGAACCATGCATGGAGAGAAAGAAACCGTGAGCATGCCATGAATTCGAAGCACAATGCACAAACAACAACATAAAATCGATTTTCCTGAAAAATCTTTAAACAATTCTGATGCACAACAATAACATACACGTATACACTGATATAATGTTAAAATGAGAAGAAAACCATGCCTTTCACCGTAGATGACAAGAAAACACGAGCGTGAGACGGTTTCGGGACGACGGGACGAAAATACGGGACTTTTGGAGCTTCAAGATCCTTGGCTATGGGGTCTTTCTTTGAATGGTGGCTCGAAGAAGAAGAAGATGGAGGGTGACGGCTGATGGGAGGAAGAGTGATCGGCTAATAGGGTTGGGTAGATTAGGTTTTATTTTTGTGTTAATTAAAATATAGGTTTAGTAATTAAATATAAAAGGTTTTAAATATTAACTACACAACTTAAATTCCTAATTAAACTTTTTTTTAAAAAAATCTGATAACAAAATAAAAATCTCGAAATATTAATTTAGGGGAATTTTAAAAATACTAAAAAGTCAATATTTTGACTAATTTTGGATAAAAATGACCCCTAAAATTAAATAAAATTAAATACTTAAAATTTTGAGATAATAAAACTCAAAATAATATTTTAAGGCTCCAAAAAGGCTCATAAAATAATTTGGCTAGAAAGTTGTCATCTCGTCCGTCCACGGTCCCGTCTACGCGATCAAATAATAAAAATACTAAAAATTATAAAAATCACTAATTATGGGTTAAATGCTTAAAAATAAATTAAATCATGCATAAATAATTCACATAATTATTTAACCCATAAATCATAAATTTAAATAATTAAATATCCTAATTATGCAGGCGGATTTACGAAATTAAAATACCGGGTGTTACAATTCTCCCCCCCTTAAATGGAATTTCGTCCTCGAAATTAAAGTACTTACCCGAACAACTCCGGGTAGCGAGTCCTCATATCCTCCTCGGTCTCCCAAGTAGCTTCCTCCTCCGAGTGATTCAGCCACTGGACTCTAACCATTGGTATGACCCGCGTCCTAAGCCTCCGATCCTCTCTAGCCAAGATCCGCACTGGTCTCTCCTCGTACACAAGATCTGGTGGCAACTGTAAGGGCTCGAAATCCAACACATGCGACGGGTTGGAGACATATCTCCGAAGCATGGATACATGGAAAACGTTGTGCACTGCCGCTAGCCCTGGAGGTAGAGCTAAACGATAGGCCAACGTTCCAACTCGCTCCAAGATCTCGAATGGCCCTATATACCTCGGATTAAGCTTGCCTCTCCGTCCAAAACGCGCTACTCCCTTCATAGGTGACACCTTCAAGAATACGTGATCACCTACAGCAAACTCCAAATCGCGTCGTCTGGCATCTGCATAACTCTTCTGTCGACTCTGCGCAGTCCTCATCCTATCTCGAATCTGCGTCACGATGTCAGCTGTCTGCTGCACAATCTCCGGACCCAACAAAATCCGCTCACCAACCTCATCCCAATGCACCGGAGATCTGCATCTCCTCCCGTAAAGTGCTGCATAAGGAGCCATACCTATAGACGACTGAAAGCTGTTGTTATAGGTAAACTCCACTAATGGTAGTCTAGTCTCCCAAGATCCTCGAAAATCGATGACACAAGCTCTCAGAAGATCCTCGAGAACCTGGATCACTCTCTCGGACTGACCATCTGTCTGGGGATGAAATGTTGTACTGAACAAAAGTCTAGTCCCCAAAGCTGTGTGCAGACTCTTCCAAAACGCTGAGGTGAATCTCGGATCTCTGTCTGACACGATAGACACTGGTATGCCATGCAGTCTAACAACCTCTCTGATGTAAAGCTCTGCATACTGTGTCAAAGTGTAAGTAGTCCTTACCGGCAAGAAATGAGCTGACTTGGTGAGTCTATCCACAATCACCCAAATCGCTGTACACCCTCTGGTACTCCTCGGTAAGCCAACCACAAAGTCCATCGTAATGTTCTCCCACTTCCATTCCGGAATAGGGAGAGGTCTAAGAAGTCCTGCTGGACGCTGATGCTCTGCTTTGACTTGCTGACAAGTCAAGCACTCTGACACCACTCTCCCGATGTCACTCTTCATCCCAGGCCACCAATACAATAACTGTAAGTCTCGGTACATCTTTGTACTTCCGGGGTGAATGGAGTACGGAGATGCATGAGCCTCTGCTAGAATCTCGGCTCTCAACTGATCAACGTTCGGTACCCACATCCTCCCACGGTACTGAACGATGCCATCCTCCACTGTATACAAGAGATTACCTCTAGCCTCATCTCTCTGTCTCCATCGCTGTAGCTCCTCATCAGTGGACTGTCCCTCTCTAATCCGATCCCGCAGAACTGGCTGCACCGTCAACACTGACAAGCTCGGTGCATGGCCGCTCGGATAGCACTCCAAACCAAAACTCTGAATCTCGGTCTGTAGTGGTAACTGCACAGTCAAACATGATACCACTGATGACTTCCGACTCAAAGCATCGGCCACTACATTAGCTTTACCCGGATGGTAGCTAATGTCACAATCATAATCCTTAACAAGCTCAAGCCATCTGCGCTGCCTCATGTTCAACTCCTTCTGAGTGAAGAAGTACTTGAGGCTCTTGTGATCGGTGAAAATCTTGCACTTCTCGCCGTAAAGATAGTGCCTCCAGATTTTCAACGCAAATACCACTGCTGCAAGCTCCAAATCATGCGTCGGATAGTTCTGCTCATGAATCTTCAACTGTCGCGACGCATATGCGATAACTCTGCCACTCTGCATAAGTACTGCGCCCAAACCAAGCTTGGACGCGTCGGTGTACACCACTAACTCCTCATGTGGCACTGTCATAGCTAACACAGGTGCTGAAGTAAGTGCATCCTTCAGCTGATCAAAACTCCTCTGACAATCTGGACTCCAACTATACTTCGCGTTCTTCTTGGTTAAGGAAGTCAAGGGTACTGCAATAGAGGAAAAACCCTTGATGAACTTCCTATAGTATCCTGCTAAACCCAAGAAGCTACGAATCTCCGAAGCATTCTTTGGAATCCCCCAATCCCTCACTGCCTGCACCTTGGACTGATCCACTGCAATCCCATCTCTAGAAATAATGTGGCCTAGAAACGCCACCTGCTCCAACCAAAACTCACACTTACTGAACTTTGCAAACAGTCGATGCTCCCTCAAAGTCTGCAAGGCTGTATGCAAATGCTGTGTATGCTCCTCAATGCTCCTCGAGTAGATCAATATGTCATCAATGAATACAATGACAAACTGATCTAGATACGGCTGGAAGACACGATGCATGAGATCCATAAAAACTTCTGGAGCATTGGTCAACCCAAAGGGCATCACCAAGAACTCATAGTGTCAATATCGTGTCCTAAAGGCAGTCTTAGACATGTCTGAATCTCTGACTCTCAGCTGATGGTAACCAAATCGCAGATCGATCTTGGAAAATACCAAAGCTCCCTGCAACTGATCGAATAAATCCTCTATCCTCGGTAGTGGATACTTATTCTTCACTGTGACTCTGTTGAGCTCTCGGTAGTCGATGCACAATCTCATGCTGCCGTCCTTCTTCTTCACAAACAACACTGGAGCTCCCCATGGAGAAAAGCTAGGACGAACAACCCTTCTCCAACAGCTCCTGAATCTGCTCCTTCAACTCTCTCATCTCTGTAGGAGCAAGTCGATACGGTGCCTTAGAGATAGGCACAGTATCCGGCAACAACTCGATACTGAACTCCACCTCTCTCACTGGTGGGACTCCTGCAACATCGTCAGGAAAAACATCTGGATAGTCACGTACCACCTCTATATCTGATAAAGATCTGCTAGAAACGTCTGAGGTAGTGACCACACTAGCAAGAAAACCCTGACATCTGTGGCGCAATAGTTTCTTCGCACGAACAAGTGATATCATCTGAGGAATACTGCTAGACTGAGATGCAAAGAAAGTAAACATCTCACCTCCTGCTGGCTTAACTGACACTGTCCTACGTCGGAAATCAATCGAAGCTCCATTAACTGATAGCCAGTCCATACCCAAAATCAAGTCAAACCCAGTCAATGGAAGAACCACTAGATCTGCTCGAATGGAGTGTCCCTGCAACTCCAATTCCAGATCCCTGATGACACTAGTGGTAGTGATAATCTGTCCGGATGGCATGGTAACATCGTACCCATAGTCGACAACCTCCGGTGAAATGCCTATCCGCCTGACAAAATCTCGGGAGATAAACGAATGCGTGGCTCCTGAATCTAGCAACGCAAACGTGGAGTTGCCTCCAACTAGAATTCTCCCTGCACGCAGAAGATTCCCAACAATTCATACCACTATGCTCCCAAGGTTAAAACACTACAATCCTTAATTCTAATCACAAAGAAACAAAATTATTATTCTAGCATGCTGATAGTTAAACTCAAGTAACAGGCATTCAGATATAATCGCAATAAACAAAAGCAAGGAATTGAAAAAGTTCTAGGGGTTAGGTATACCGGTGATCAAGGAGGTATCTGGGTCTGCCTCCTCTGCCTGCATCACATATACTCGCCCACTGACGTTCTGCCTCTGCGGGCAGTTGGCAATCTGATGCCCTGGCTCCTTGCAACGATAGGAGACTCCTGCTCCCAGTAGACACTGCCCGGAATGCATCTTCTGACACTTCGGACAGACTGGATATCTCCCTGGAGTAGGGGCCCCGCCCCTAGTCTGCTGCTGTGGCTTCCCCTGAGGCCTCTGCTGATTCGGGCCCTTAGATGGCCCTGTAAACTGCTTCTTCGCAGGTGGCTGCGAAGATGGACTCTGATATGCAGCCTGAAGCTGCCTCTTCCCCTGCTGCTCCCTCTGGATCTCTCTCCGACCCTCCTCAGAACGCAAGGCTCTACTCACTGCAGACTCGTACGTAAAGACGTCTGCCATGCGCACATCATGCCTGATCTCAGCCTTCAGGCCCTCCACAAACTGACGCAGCTTCTCCTGCGGACTGTCAGCAATCATGGGCACAAAGTGACAGCCCCTCTCAAACTGGCTCACATACTCCACAACAGACCTGTCCCCCTGACGGAGACTCATGAACTCCCGGATCATGCGACTGCGCACATCCTCAGTGAAGTACTTGGCGTAGAAGATACGCCTGAACTCGGCCCACGTCAGTGTAGGTAGATGGACTCCTCGAACTGCACCCTCCCACCAAAGGGCTGCATCACCTCTCATCATATACGTCGAACAGCTCACCCTGTCGGTGTCTGTGATCCCCATATAATCGAAGATGGACTCAAGAGAGCGAATCCATCCCTCAGTCACCAAAGGATCGGTGGTCCCCAAAAACTCCTTAGGCCCCTTCTTCTGGAACCTCTCTGCGACGTCCTCCTCATGGGACAGTCTGGGACGGGCAGCCTGCTGCTCCAACAGAGCAGTAATCCCCGCCATCATCGTAGCACTGGCCTGATCCAGTGCGGTCATGGGGTGCTGCGGAGGTGGAGGTGGAGGTGGAGGTGGAGGTCTCCCACGTCGATTCACTGGTCTGGGAGGCATTCTGCACCACCACATATTTATTTACGTAAATCGCCATGCATAACTAAGTGTTTAAAATTAAGGCTAACTTAAATTCTAGAAATTAAATCATACTATAAACATTTAAAACTTACAGACCGGTAGCGTGGATTTCTGAGCTCGCATAGCAGTAATGACCCCTCCAAGGACCGTGCTCTGATACCAACTGAAACGACCCTAAACTCTCTCAAATAAATAAATATGCGGAAAATTTTTTTTTTTTTTATACTACTAAATAAAATATGTACATATATGCCCATACATATATGCACAGAATAAAATATTTAAAATAAATACATGACTAAATAAATAAACAATTAAATACTTAAGTAAAATGCATCTTTGAAATAAATAATTATCTGAGTCAACCCCTATAATTCAAAATGTACTGCATAAATAAAATAAATAAATAGTGTACATGCACTAAAATATTTAATAAAATATTCCAAAAACATCAACCCATGAAAATATTAAAATGTATCATAACACACAAGCACGGTGACTCAGAAGCTGTCACGGTCACGGGGCTACTGCAACGCTGCCCATACGTCCTCACCACCGGTAGGGGTAACCTGCTCCTCTACATACTCACCTGCACCATATCAGCGTAGTGAGCCTAGAGGCCCAACATGCTAACATAGCAAGGGTTTAAAATAATTTAAATCAATTTATTACTAATACATACATATACATGAATGAGCATGCTTAAAAATTTCATAACATAAATGTTGCTTAAATAATCACTGAATTATACATAACATACATAATATCATACATACTTGAGTTGTTGAACACTTATTTTCTTAACATCGAATGGTCATATCCGTAAGTGTGACCCATACTTATAGTGCGACTGATCAGTCTAAGAAACCATCGTACGAGGCTGTGGCGAACCACCCATACATAAATGGCAGAAACTGCCCATACATAAATGGCCACACTACTTCAATTTCCACCTAAAATATTTTATTTGCTCAACCATAAAATTTCAATCATAGCATAAAAATTGATTTCATGAATGCATGTACTTAAATAAATTGTGCGTCCTTCATATATATTTAATTTAATTTTCTTACTAACATATAAATATTAAAATAACTTAAATGCATAAAAATAATTAAATATATAATCAGGACACATGCAATTTTTCTCATGGATGGTCCTGGACTGCTGGCCCTACACTCAAGCCCATTAACTTAAATCTGGCCCATTAACATACTTAAGCCCAATTAATTGATCTAAGCCCAATTAAATTAATTAAGCCCAATAACACTTAAACTGGCCCATTGGGCCCAAAAACCCAAAGACTGGCCCATTAACTTTTATGGGCCCAAAAGCCCATAAAAATTATGGACTAACTTAATTAAAATTTTAAAAGTCCAAATAAAATTATTTGGGAGTCCAAATAATTTTATTTTAATTTAATTGACTCAATAACCCATAAATTCTTAAAATGTTTTAAAAATAAAAAGACTCGAGCCCGGCCCACCAAACCCGGACCCGGACCCACTTAACCCGACCCACTTTCTTACTGACCCGACCCGGACCCAGGGACCCGACCCGGACCAAGCCTAACCCTAGAACCCGACCCCTCTTCCTAACCTACCCTCTCGGCCGCCGAAGGCTTGGGCAGCAGGCCTTCAACGCCTGCTGCCGCCCTGCTCCGGCCACGACCGGCCGGAGCGCCGCCGGCAGGACCTCCCCAGGGTCCTGCCGGTTCGAACCATACCATGGTTCCAACCCCATGCTTACCCTACGTCGAACCGAAGCCCTTCAAACCCAAAACCCTAAACTGCTCCTCGGCCGAGCACTTTGCTGATCAAGGTGACCACCTGGACTCGTTTGGCTCGAACCACTCGAGCCACCCGAGCCCATACCACGTACCCACACCCCAGGTGACCTAGCCATCAGCCGAACCATGCATGGAGAGAAAGAAACCGTGAGCATGCCATGAATTCGAAGCACAATGCACAAACAACAACATAAAATCGATTTTCCTGAAAAATCTTTAAACAATTCTGATGCACAACAATAACATACACGTATACACTGATATAATGTTAAAATGAGAAGAAAACCATGCCTTTCACCGTAGATGACAAGAAAACACGAGCGTGAGACGGTTCCGGGACGACGGGACGAAAATACGGGACTTTTGGAGCTTCAAGATCCTTGGCTATGGGGTCTTTCTTTGAATGGTGGCTCGAAGAAGAAGAAGATGGAGGGTGACGGCTGATGGGAGGAAGAAGAGTGATCGGCTAATAGGGTTGGGTAGATTAGGTTTTATTTTTGTGTTAATTAAAATATAGGTTTAGTAATTAAATATAAAAGGTTTTAAATATTAACTACACAACTTAAATTCCTAATTAAACTTTTTTAAAAAAAAATCTGATAACAAAATAAAAATCTCGAAATATTAATTTAGGGGAATTTTAAAAATACTAAAAAGTCAATATTTTGACTAATTTTGGATAAAAATGACCCCTAAAATTAAATAAAATTAAATACTTAAAATTTTGAGATAATAAAACTCAAAATAATATTTTAAGGCTCCAAAAAGGCTCATAAAATAATTTGGCTAGAAAGTTGTCATCTCGTCCGTCCACGGTCCCGTCTACGCGATCAAATAATAAAAATACTAAAAATTATAAAAATCACTAATTATGGGTTAAATGCTTAAAAATAAATTAAATCATGCATAAATAATTCACATAATTATTTAACCCATAAATCATAAATTTAAATAATTAAATATCCTAATTATGCAGGCGGATTTACGAAATTAAAATACCGGGTGTTACACAGCTTACCCGCAAGGGTGTGGATTTCGAGTGGTCCTCCTAGTGTGAGGAGAATTTATGTGAGCTTAGACGGCGGTTGACTTCTGCGCCGGTGTTGGCATTACCATCAGGATCTGGAGGGTATGTGGTTTACACGGATGCTTCTCTTCAGGGGTTAGGTTGTGTCCTGACTCAGAATGGGCATGTGATCGCATACGCTTCTAGACAGCTAAAGCTTCACAAGGACAACTATCCAGTCCATGATTTTGAATTGGTAGCCATTGTGTTTGCTTTGAAGATCTGGCATCATTTTCTGTATGGCGAGAAATTTGAGATCTTCACCGACCATAAGAGTCTCAAGTATTTGTTCACTTAGGCGGAGTTGAACATGAGGTAGAGATGTTGGATGGACTTGCTTAAGGACTATGATTGCGAAATTAAGTACCATCCGGGAGCTGTTAATCTCACCGCTGATGCTTTGAGTCGCAAGGTACGACTATTCGCACTTCAGACTTGTTCGATGTCTAGTGCGATCAGTGACTGTTGTACTTCAGGTTATACCTTCAATCATAATAAAGGTATGCAGAGTATCCAAATGTTTGCGATATTATCTGAGCCAGCCTTGTATTCGCGGATCCGAGATTCTCAGATGTCTGATTCGAAGAACCAGCGTTTAGCTCGTCTAGCTAACGAGGGTAGCTCGTCTGTATTTCATTATCAGTCAGATGGCTTTCTGTGTTTGTCTGGTAGGCTTGTGATTCCGCAGGATGAAGAGTTGCGAGAGGAGATTTTGTCTCAGGCACATCGCACTAAGTTGAGTATTCATCCTGGGAGCAACAAGATGTACAAGGATCTACGTACTCGTTTCTGGTGGAAGGGAATGAAACACAGTGTTTATCAGTTTGTTTCGAGATGTTTGGTGTGTCAACAGGTCAAAGCAGAGCACCGAAGACCTTGAGGATTGCTTCACAGTCTGCCTATTCCTGAATGGAAATGAGAGTTTATCACAATGGACTTCGTGACCCATTTGCCGGTATCCCTGAGGAACTGTGATGCTATCTGGGTTGTAGTGGACCGACTCACCAAGTCAGAGCATTCATTGCCTATAGCCAAGAGTACTCTGTGTATCGCATGGCACGGATGTACATTCAGGAGATCGTTCGACTTCATGGAGTGCCGGTGAGCATTGTCAGCGATCGGGACCCCAGGTTCACTTCTAGATTCTGGGGGAGTGTTCAGCGTGCGATGGGTACTACTCTTAGTTTGAGTACTGCCTATCATCCGGACACTGATGGTCAGTCAGAGCGCACTATCCGTACTTTGGAGGATATGCTTAGAGCGTGCGTCATGAATTTTGGTTCAGCCTGGCAGGATCATTTGCCGTTGATCGAGTTCGCGTACAACAATAGCTATCATACTAGTATTGGGATGGCACCTTTTGAGGCATTGTACGGGCGAAGTTGTCGTACTCCACTCTTCTGGGAAGAAGTGGGGGAGAGACAGGCTGAGGTACCGGAGTTTATCCAGCAGGCGATAGACGTTGTTGATCAGATCAAGAAACGGATTAAGACTGCACAGGATCGTCAGGCCAGCTATGCTAATATCAAGCGTAGGCCTTTGCAGTTCGATGTCGGGGAGAAAGTGTTTCTGAGAGTGTCACCTTTTCGCAAGATTCTCAGATTTGGCCTTAAGGGAAAGTTGTCTCCCAGGTTTATCGGTTCGTTTGAGATCTTGAAGAGCATTGGAAATTTGGCTTATCGACTAGCTTTACCACCGCATCTATCCAGTATTCACGACGTGTTCCACGTATCTCTATTGCGACGGTATGTGGCGGATGAATCTCATATTCTGCAGCGGTCTGAGGTTCAGGTGAACTTTGACTTATGTTGAGAAACCTATTCGTATCCTGGATTATAAGGATAAGGTTTTACGAAACAAAGTCATTCCTTTAGTTTTAGTTCAGTGGCAGCGCCGAAGCACTGAGGAAGCTATTTGGGAGCTTGAGGACAGGATGCGTGAAGACCATCCTGAGTTGTTTTGATTTCATTTTTAATTTGTATTCAGTTGCAAACTCTGTAAATGTTTGATTTGAATAAAGAATGTTTCTGATTTCTGTATTGCTTTCGGTACTTAAGATCTGATTTCGAGGACGAAATATCTTAAGTGGGGGAAAATGTAGTAGCCCGTAACCAAAAATCAGTAATTAAGGAATTAATCATAATTACTTGGTTAGAGTTCGGAAGCTCCGAAGGTGAGTTCGGAAGCTCCGATCAGGATCAGAAGCTCCGAACAGGATCGGAAGCTCCGATCGATATTACGTCAGGCATGACATGTGGCAAGATCGGAAGCTCCTATCAGAATCGGAAGCTCCGATCACCCCTATCCGGAGTCAACAAGTGATATTTTGACAAGTGGTAGATCAGGATCTTCGAAAGCTCCGATGGCAGGATTGGACGTTCCGATCGAGGTTCGGACGTTCCGATCAAGGATCGGAAGTTCTGATCATTGTCTATAAATAGAAGGCCGAGGCTTCATTTTCAATTGCCAATTCCGAGTATTTCCCTCTCATTTCTAGTCTATTCGAGTAGTTCTAGCCTTCCTAGGCTTGACCCGACGGTCGGCGAGGCGTTCGGTAGTCGTAGCGGAGTTGTGCCCAAGTTCTGGAGGCATCGACATCAAAGGGCTAACGACGGACGAAGGTATAGCTTTTGCTTCCTATAAATATTTAGGAGTATGCAATAGCTTAGTTAAGGCTTTTAGAGCACTTTAATGATAGTAGTATCATTTGGCAGTGTAGAGCAGACTATAGGCGTGGACCTAGAGTTGGTAGAGCTTGCACTGATTTGAGGTACGAAAGTACTGTTCGAGATATCCTGACTGAGTATGCATGTATTATGTGACTGCATGATTTATATGCCATGATATTATGCTGCATTCATTTGCATCTTGTTGTATCTCTTTCGAGATGTCTGTTAGTAGGGTTGTACCCTATCCTGTTAGTAGATGGACTTCCATCGATTTGGGTCCGGCGTATCCACGGTTATCTTGGTATGGGAGCCACCTTCTGAAGCGACGGCACAGCGTGCTACATACCAGGGCCCGGTCAGTCTCTATTATCTGATCCTTGACCTCGAGTTTATAGGGAGTTCACTTTGCATGCATGTATACTCATACTCTCGTACTGAGCGTTTTATGCTCACGTCTCGTACTCTGTGTTTCTGGACACCCTATTCCATGGGGCAGGTTTGCGATTGGACGAGGCGGATGGATCCAGGAGGGGCTAGTCATTGGTTGGACAGCTGGAGCTTCGCCTAGGTTTTATTACTGTTGTTTGGGTTGATACAGCTATTCGATTTGGTTGTATATTATTTGGATAAATTAGAGATTTCTTTACTTGAGATTGTATAATGTTTATTGGTTTCCGCAGTTTTATTCTGATATCTGTTTAATTAAGTTAATTGCATGCCTATGTTCTGTTTAGTAGGTGATCCGGGTAAGATTCACTACACATATGCTCCTACGATTATGGCGGATGATATTTTGAAGCTGAACCGTTACAAGCGAGGTTTAAGTAGTCGTATTCAGACAGCGTTAGCAGTATACCAAGCCACAAGCTTTGCTGATCTAATGGGAGCCGCAATTCGAGCTGAGACTGGCATCAATCGAAGGGAAGATGAAAACAAGAATAAGAGGTCTCTCTCTAGCCAATATTCTCAACGAAAGCAGTCATACAAGAAACCCAATCAGGCTAGTGGAGTAACCAAGAACACTTTTACCGGCTCCAACTATCAAGAAGCCAAAATGTGCCCTACCTGCAATACCTGTCATCCTGGAGAATGTCGGAAGAAGTCTGGAGCATGCTTTAATTGTGGGAAGCTTGGACACAGAATTGCTGAATGTCCCAAGCCATTGAAGAGAGGGACAGGATCAAATGTAAATGCTACATCCAACAAACCAAAGGATCACAAGGAGAAAGCCTAACGCACGTGTGTTTGCCCTAACTCAAGAGGAGGCAAGAAAAGCTAACGATGTCGTGGCAGGTACCATCTTAATCAACCAATCTTCTTCTTATGTGTTGTTTGATTGTGGTGCTACGCATTCGTTTATATCTAAGAGGTTTGCTAAGAAGTTAGGACTTATTCCTGAAATACTTGTGGAACCTTTTAGGGTAGCAACTCCCACTAGTAAAGCAATTGAAACTCATAGGGTACACCGAGATTGCATAATTGGTATTAGTGAACACGCATTTCAAGCTGAACTGATTCAACTAAACATGTTAGAATTTGATGTCATTCTGTGGATGGATTGGCTAGAAAATAATCATGCATTAGTTTATTGTCGCATGAAGAATGTCAAACTGCGAACTTCAAACCTCGACGAAGTCATTTATCATGGTAAAACCAAGGAGCTGAAGTCTCTTTTATCTGCTTCTCAAGCTTGGAAAGCTATGAAAAGTGGAGAATAAGTATACCTAGCCGTAGTAGGTGAGGTAAAGGAAGAAGTTACACTTTCATTAGAAGATATTTTGGTTGTACAAGAGTTTCCGGATGTGTTCCCTGAAGAACTCCCTGGAGTAATTCCTGACCGCGAGGTGGAATTTGAGATTAATCTAGTACCCGGTGCTGCACCTATCTCAAAAGCACCATATCAAATGGATCCAGCGGAATTGAAAGAATTAAAAGAGCAACTGCAAGAATTTTTGAATAAAAAGCAAATACGACCAAGCGCATCTCCTTGGGGAGCCCCGGTTCTATTTGTGAAGAAGAAAGATGGGAGTATGAGGTTGTGTATCGACTTCGAGAACTCAATAAGATCACAATCAAGAACAAGTACCCCCTTCCAAGAACTGATGATTTGTTTGACCAACTCAAAGGAGCTGCAGTCTTTTCTAAGCTCGATCTAAGGTCAGGCTATCACCAATTGAAATTCAAAGCAGAAGACGTTCCGAAACTAGCCTTTTGGACAAGGTATGGCCATTACGAGTTCATGGTAATGCCTTTTGGGCTAACCAATGCACCAGCAGCGTTCATGGACCTCATGAATAGAGTATTCAAGCCGTTCCTTGACAAGTTTGTGGTGGTGTTTATTGATGATATTCTTGTGTATTCACCAAGTGAAGAAGACCACAAAGAGCATCTCCGGCTCACTCTCCAGACACTGAGAGAGAAAGAACTCTATGCTAAATTCAAGAAGTATGAATTTTGGCTAAAGAGCATCACCTTCTTGGGCAATATAATATCCAAAGATGGAGTATCTGTGGATCCCAAGAAAGTGGAGGCAGTTATGGATTTGCCTAGACCAAAAATGGTAACTGAAATTCAAAGTTTTCTAGGTTTGGCTGGTTACTATCAAAAATTTGTGGAAGGTTTTTCCTCGATAGCTATACCTCTCACCAAAATCACACAAAAGAACTCTAAATTCAAATGGGATGAAACGTGTGAAAAGAGCTTCGAAATTTTGAAGAAAAATCTGGAATCTACACCAGTATTGACATTACCGACTGAAGGTAAGGATTTTACCATCTATAGCGATGCGTAAAAGGGAGGATTGGGATGCGTGCTCATGCAAGATGGAAGGGTAATTTATTATGCTTCAAGACAACTAAAGCCGTATGAGCAAAACTACCCCACGCATGACCTCGAACTTGCCACAGTGGTCTTTGCACTAAAGATTTGGAGACATTATCTTTTACGGTGCAAAGTGTGAAATATTTACTGATCACCACCAAAGTCTCAAGTACTTGTTTACTCAAAAAGAGTTGAATATGAGACAGAGAAGGTGGATTGAACTATTGAAGGATTATGACTTGACAATAAGCTACCACCCTGGAAAAGCAAATAAGGTAGCTGATGCTCTGAGTCGGAAGAACATGGGTAAAGTAATCTTAGCCTCACTATCAGCACAACCATGTCTTCGAGAAACAGTCAAGTTGAAACAGAGCCAAGATCCTTATTTAGCAAAACTCAGGGAGCAAGCAGGAGAAGGAAAGGCACCAAATCTTGAAATAGATCCCAATGGAGTTATATGGATGAAAGGACGATTGTGTGTACCTGACATTGACAATCTTCTTCAGGAGGTAATGTCCGAAGCACACAAATCAAAATTTTCAGTCCACCCCGGCAGTACCAAAATGTATAGGGATTTGAAAGGAAATTTTTGGTGGAATGGAATGAAAAAGTACGTTGCAGAGTTTGTTTCTAGATGCCAGGTTTGTCAACAAGTCAAAGCCAAACATCAACGACCTGGAGGATTACTGCAGCCCCAGGAAATTCCAAAATGGAAATGGGAGCATATTTCTATGGATTTTGTTGTTGGTTTACCCAAGTCAAGACAGAGTCATGACGGGATATGGGTAATTGTGGATAGACTAACAAAGACAGTGCACTTCCTACCGGTCCGCATGAATTATAACCTGGATAAGCTAGCTACCCTATATATGGACAATATCGTGAGATTACATGGGGTACCTGCTAGTATTTTGTCGGATAGGGATCCGAGATTTGTGTCCCGATTCTGGAAAAGTTTTCAAGAAGTAATGAGAACCAAGGTTACTCTCAGTACAGCCTACCATCCGCAAACTGATGGCCAAACAGAGAGAAAAATTCAAACCTTGGAAGATATGTTGAGGGCTTGTGCCCTAGACTTTAGTGGTAACTGTAGTGAACACTTACCTTTAATCGAGTTTGCTTACAATAATAGTTACCACAGCAGTATTGGAATGGAATCATACGAAGCCTTGTATGGGAGAAAGTGTCGTTCACCTTTGTATTGGGATGAAGTGGGAGAGAAAGCTATCACTAGACCTGAACTCGTCCAAACAACAGTGGAAAAAGTTTCTATCATCAAGGAAAGACTCAAAGCTGCTCAAGATCGACAAAAGAGCTGGGCTGATATGAAGAGACGACCGTTGGAATTTGAAATAGGTGAAAAAGCTTATGTTAAAGTCTCGCTTATGAAAGGGGTGATTCGGTTCGGGAAAAATGAGAAGTTAAACCCGAGATATGTTGGACCATTTGAGATTTTGGACAATTTGGGAACATTGGCATATAGACTGGCATTACCACCAGATATGTCAAGGATTCACAATGTTTTCCATGTGTCTTAGCTCAAAAAGTATATTTCAGACCCAAGTCATGTCCTTGAAAGTGCACCCCTTATAATCGAAGGGAATCTAAATGAGGAACTTAAGTATGAAGAGGTTCCTATTCGCATTGTGGATACAAAGGACCAAGTGCTAAGGAGACGAACCATACCATACGTTAAAGTACAGTGGTCTAATCATTCTGAAAGGGAAGCCACATGGGAACTCGAAGAGAAGATGCAAAAACAATATCCTTATCTGTTTAAAAAGCAACTCGACTCAAGTTTCGAGGATGAAACTCTCAATAAGGAGGGTGGGATGTGAGAAATCAAATTTTCATTAGAAACAAAGAGTCATAGCCGATGGAATTAAGAGTAGATTTTTCAAATTCAAATATGAAAGCCAAGAGTTGTAACCACCAAGAATTTGTAACAGCCAAAATTAAGAGGAGTGATGGCTGATAATGGGAATTATTCTAATTGAATGGAGGGTCTTTCAGATGTTATTTTGCAGCTATAAGTAGTAGCTAAAGCTAAAGGGAGAGCACACAAACTCAAGCAGCACACCTCCATATTCTTGAGCAGAATTTCTGCCCATTTCCAAGAAGAATTCATGCTCATTTTCGAGTAGATTATAGCCCAGATTCAAAGGAGTTTTCCTGCCCATTTTCAAGCAGATTAGAGCCTAGATTCGAAGGAGTTTTTTTGCTAAAAAATCGAATCCAAATAGCAGCAGTTGAAGCCTTGAATTCTGCTCATTCTCGTGTGCAAAAGCCTGCCCAGAACATCGAGTGCGGCATCGGTTCGAAACAAAATTTTTGTCCATCTTTTGAGCAGAGTTCTGGTCCAAAGTTCGAACAACTTTTGGAAATTCTTGAAGCTTCTGAGTCTACCCAAATCTGAGCTCCAGTAGTAGGAATTGAAGCTCTAGGTTCTGCTCATTTGCAAGCAACTTTGTTGTCCAGAAAACTCGAGAACACGACATCATTTTGAGAAAAAGGATTCTGGCCATTTCGAACTGGTAAGTAATATTCTGAGATCAAGTTTATGTTCAGTTTTGAAGCCTTTGGATTTTTCTAAGCGTTGCAACAAATACCTATAGCAGCCATCGAAGATTTAGAAGCGATCAAAGTTCATAAATTTGTCCAAAGCAGTGCTACATTCGATCAAGAAGTTTCATTGTTTATCTATCCAAAGTCCAAACAATACCTTCGGTCCTTCACTTGGTTTTGAGGATTGCTTAAATTCGTGATCATATAACAACATCTACTCTTTCACGATTTTCTTAGAAATCGAATACGGTAAGTGGTCTTCTACCTTTCTTTTGTTTAATATAAGTTTCTACACTTATATTTATTTTTGTGTGTGAGTTAAGTTTTATAAAATAAATAATTATGCTTTTGAAAATTCGATTGGCATGATACGTATATTCGTTCCACTTTGATAAATATTATTTGTTGGATATTCGTGATATTATTTGAAGCATGTTAGAATTAATTGATTTGAGATGCACTGTTAAGAGTCGATTTAGAAATGGTTAAGGAATTTCCAAAGATTTGATTTGATTTGATATGGCCCTGATGCGGTGGGTTATAATAACCATTCCTTTGGCCTCGCCCCTTAGAGGGTAACATATAGGGGACTGATCAGTAGAACCACGAAAAATGAGATAATTAACAGTGCAATATTTTTTTCGTATTTGTTCGAATTCAGCATGCTTATTTTGTTTTGAGATTATGAAATATACATGTGTACATGTAAATATATTTTTGGTGTTTATCGTGCTCGATCGGCCCTCACTTGCTGAGTGTTTCCCAAAACACTCACTCCCTCACTTTCCTCCCCAGATACCGAAGAAAAGTTAGAAGAGGATGAACAATATGCATTCTGGGGTTGGTGATCAATTTGAAGTTTTATTAGTAGTTATTTTCTATTATTTTGTTGCTTCCGCTATTGTCGTATTTCCTATTTTGTAAAGACATATTTGATTATGTAAAAGACTGGTTGAAGGCTGTTATCTATACTACGTGTCTTGTTGTTTTTCAATTCGAAATGTTAAACAACGCCGATGTCAACTAGGCCCGGTTTCGGGGCGTGACACTTCTTGCACCACACAGATGTGTTTGGCTAGAACTAGGAGGTTCATATTTTTCCCTCCTTTGCAATTTAGTTGGTCTACCCACTTTTTCTTTAAACACCGGAGGTAGTGGAGATGGTAATGATGATTCAGGCCATAAATCAGGGCTAGTGATTGGCAAAATCGATTTCTCGTAGCATTTCTAATATGTATCAATCCCATAATATGAATGCACGTCAATTGGATCTTGATACTTGTACCAAATCGCACAAACCACATGTTGGAAAGGGATGCCAGCCAAGTCCCATCTCCTACAACTGCACGAACATTCCTTAAAGTCAATTGTGTGTTGGCCTGATGGTCCATTAACCTGGAAATGCGTATGATCATCTTGTATCGGACTATGTTGTGCTGCGTCATTGAAAATGTGCTCCAAAACCTTTTTAATATTTGGACAAATCTTCTTCTCTCATTTCTCAGCCTTCTCTTGGTTAAGTTGAAATCGAACCATTAGCAAATTTCTTATAGTCTCAAACATTGGAATAATCAGTTTCTCTCTGGCCTTCTAGATGAAACTGTTGAAACACTCGCACATATTATTCAAAAGTGCATCACATTTCGGGGTTGTGTTAAATTGTGAATTGGACCACTATTCCATGGGTTTCTTAGCCAACCACTCGTACACTTTCACATAAATTTATTTCATCTTGTCCATCCTCTGACAAAATTCTGCAATTGTTGTTTCTTTGGCTGCTGCCCAAAGTGAATGTATTATAGACATACCTGGGAAACCATTTTTTTTATGTTAGTATGCAAATGCCTAACACAAAAGCGATTATCAGCAGCAGGAAACACACTTTCGAATGCCGGAATCAGGCCATTTTGTTTGTCTGACATGAATGTCCATCCATATACATCTCCAAAGCCTAGATCAGTGTCCGAAAATTACAGAAACTACATCCAACTGTCTTTTGTTTCTCTTTCAAGTTTCAACCAAGGCGTCATAAGAAATAGGAATTGGTGGGATCTAGCCCAACCGCCGCTAACAATTATCCATCATTCTTACTTTTAAGAAAGCATCCATCAACACCAACCAGAGGTCTACATGCATTCTTAAATCCTTCTTTGCATGCAGAAAAACATATGTACATATGCTGAAACCTTGGTCCATCTGCATACTCGGTCAATTTTAAAATTACTGTAGCAATTGGATCTACCCTCACCAACTCTGCACAATAATTTCTGATCTTGCTGAATTTTTTACTAATAGAACCCTAAACCATTTCAAGATATTTCCTCTTGGAAAGGTAAGCCTTTTTTCTTTGAAACACGCAAACTTAAGTTGTCAAAAATTTGATATTTGAATGTTGTAGTCCCTAAATTTGAGTTCGATTTAAATTTGTTGACAAAAGTTTTTCCCAGCCAAGTTGAGCTTGCAGTTCAATTACCATTATCCCAAAAATAATTCTTGTGGTTGGGTTGAAAAGTCTTTATCTGCCAACAGCTATCATGACATATTGGCAACACATGAATCACCAAATCACAACTTTCATTTCTGCACTTCCCCCGCAACCCCTTCTTATCGACTTTAACAAACCTAACAACCCTTCCTCATATGATGCAATGACTTTCAATGGAAAACTTAGCATCATTCCTTGAGCTAAAAATCATACCAACCTGCAATTTAGGGTTCTCTGCATCCTTAATGGGGTTGAAAAAATTAAATCTCTATGCTTCAGAATATTCATCATCAGAACCCACATCACTGACCACTTCATCGATATCAACACAATTAGCATCACCTTCTAAATCCTGAAAAAATATTGATATACTTATTCACCATTAAGGACTAAAAACTTAAAAATGATTTATCTAAGAAATGTATATAACCAAGATGTGCAATAAACCAACCTGCATCTGAGATAGAACCTCATTTCTAAACATACCATTATCAATAGTCTCTATATTGTTCAACATTTTGGCATCATGATCAATGTGACTATAAAAAAATTCTATCATCTTCGTAAAACTCATACACACTGTCATGAAAATCTTCATCGACCTCATCATCATCTGATCCACTTCCATCATCATCCAATCCACTGGATGCTACAATTACTCTACTAACTTCTTCTACATATATCTTCACTTCGTAGCTATCTGGAATGTACTGTTTAATGGCCAACACATCCTCATAATTTTCCAAATAGTGACCTTTGTTAGAATAAGGTCCCAATTTGTGCCAAATTCAAAACTTTTCTTTATCTCTTAAACCTAATTATTCTGCAAATCCCAATAAATGCAGCATCTATATCTTTTTGCCGTAGAGAAAGTCAATATAGTCAATAATCTCTCCTATATTCCTTCCATGCACTAGTCTCCTTCGTTGTTCCATTGTAATATATTTTTATACTAAAACTATCAGGTTGTCCAAGATAGTCTATAATAAAAAACAAATAGACAAAAACAAGTTTTATGAGTGTCGTTTACAAAGTAATTAAACAATGATTATATATCTAAATACGGAAAAAGTTCAGAAAATATCATATATAGTACGGGGTGGAATCGAAAAAACATTTACTTCTTCTAGCCATCACAGCTAATTGCAGAATGTATCTTCACTGTTCATTATAAGAATAACAAATGCTAAAATGAGTTTTCAGTAAAAAAAAACATATAATTTTATAGTTTTAAAAGACAAAATGTTGGGAATTTTAATCCAAATTAAAGTTAATTCAATTCCCTCAAATTAAATAATCAAATTATTTGTTGAGTCATTTGATAACATTGAACGCAGAAAAATAGCTCTCAATCTCGCAGATGAGCATAGAAGAAAAAATCAATCTTCACACTGAAAAATAAGAGAATCATGAGCACAAGAAAACTTACAGTGGTTGATTGTCCAAGTTGCTGCTCCTTGTAGCCCACCACCGGAGCAAAGGAAACATCTTGAAGAGAAATCGGGAGCCAATGATTTAGAAATTAGGGATAAGATGTGTATTTTACGAATGGATAAGGGGCTTTTAATTGGAATTTCAAGAGTACGTGACAAGCCATTCTTATCCCGTTAATTCAAATCGAGAGAGTTAACGGAAGGATATATTTGAGACACATGTACAACGATAAGGGACGTATACAACCCACATAAATCTTGAGGGATATATTTAGGACACGAGGGAAACATTAGAGACATTTTAATAAATTATCCCGCAATATATATTACATACACATCAACGTGCAACTATGAGTGTTTAAAACTTTCCTGATCATCATAGATTGGGTATAATCTGGGCTTCAGCTGCGATCTAGCCTTGCACGAGCGAGATTGAGACGTTATTCTTCCTTGGTGCATATTTTTTTGAATGAGATAAGAGGAGAGGGATAGTGTAGGCGGCGTGGAAATGACAGAAAGAATGAGAAAACTAACGCTCATTCAGTTTGCAACTAATAAGTTTGAAAGTCGGCCCATTAGTTGCAAACATAGATTTTTAAAATTTTCTTCTCTTAATTATAAAAATAAAATTGCACAAACATTAAACTTAAAATAAATAACATAAATTTTTTGATTAACCTCGTTCGTATACTATATTCGTTTCCTTCAATCCAGAATTAAATCTGAAAACATTAGACTAAGATGCAACATTAAAACATCAGACACATCAAATCATCACTTTTAATTTTCATAAATAAAATACATAAAAATCATTTAAAACTCTCGTGAGTAAATTATTGAACTACTAGACCTTACATACGTAGTATCCGCTAGCATATAATTGAGCATGAAACTTTATAAAAAAATCACTTTCAGTCTAGCTATTTGGCCGGTTTGTCATTTTGGGTTTTAAAATGCCATATTTATGTTATAATAGTTTTCTTTATATGGATAATTTGTCCAACTGATGTGTTCTTAGGGGAAAATTATATATATATATATTTTTAAGTTTTTATCTTGTATAACTTTGAGTAATTTGATCCATTAAATTTTCAAATTATAATTTTCATCTTACGTGAGAATTTGCAGTTTTCATCCTATATGTTTGCTCATTGCCATCCTTTATATTATTAAAACTGAGTCTTAATCATGCATCTTTCGATTCTTGATAAATTTCATTGGGATGGTTATATGACATCGGCACCATGCTAGTGTCAAATTAAAAAAATACCAAAATTTTAATTGAAAAAATAAAGAAAATTAACATTAAAATTTGAAAACAACTAATCTGCAAGAAGCAAATGTACATGATCACGACAACAATTTTTCGTATATGAATAGGTTCTTGTGATATAGTTACACACACACACACACACACATATGTATATATATATGTAGGAATCAACCAGAAGAATTCGATATTCTGAGAATTCACTACATAAACACAGCAACAAGAACAATAACACAATCCCATATAAATACGAACACAACTCAGATCAAACACCAATGCAAAACAACACAAGTATTTACGTGGTTCGACAAAACATTTGCCTACGTCTATGGGAGAGCAACACAACACTTTTATTAATCACGAACAGCAAAAATTCAAGCTCAAAACTAGAGCTTATTACAGAGACAACCCAAAAAACTCTAACGCTAGATACAGACACAATTCAAGCTTGTAATCATTGAATTCTCCCGTCACAATCTGCACCCCAGTTTTCTTGTCTGAAATCTCTCTTTTCTTCTCTATCAAATATATTCTGGAGGTTGAAGAATTTGATTTTCTGTTATGTTGGTTGGCTGCTTCGATCTACTTATATAAAAAATTACACCGACTTTCTTCTTGGGCTTTAGGTCAAACAACTTACGGCCCAATTATAAAGTCAACGTGGTCCAACCTGATAAGTCTTCTCACTTCCATCTGATCTGATCTCGTACTTTGATCTGCCTCCAAGCTTACAGCTTCACGGAAAATTCATCTGACTTCTAACCAAGTCTCAGTACTCGAGAAATCGATATGCCTGAACTCATCCGGAGAACTCATCTGACCATCAACTTCAATCTGATCCCAAGATTCGATCTGACCATGAATTCATCTGATCGCTAAACTCATCTGATCTGTATTCTTTGATCTGACCTTTTCCAGTTAAGCTGATAGAAGCACACTTCAACAATCTCTACCTTGATTCTTTCAGGTTGAATGCTGCTCTCCATCCTAGCCCCCTCTGGCTAATTTACAATCACCGCATTAACTAAGTCCAAACATTTCTTGAACTTAGCATACGGCAGTGACTTCGTCATAACATCTGCATGGTTTTCTTCTGATGCTATCTTCACAAGGATCACATCTCCTTTTTCACTTACATCTCTGACAAAATGCATCTTCACATCTATGTGTTTCGATCGTTCATGATATACTTGGTGTTTTTTCAAGTATATTGCACTTTGATTATCACAGTGTACTATAACTTGATCTTGTTTCACACCAAGCTCCGCTATCATCCTTTTTAACCACAATCCTTCTTTTATGGCCTCGGTGACAGCTATGAATTCTGCCTCAGTGGTAGAAAGGGCAACCAATGACTGTAGATTAGACTTCCAAGTGATTGTTGTGCCATAAAATGTGAACACATATCAAGTCAATGACTTTCTCGTGTCTAGGTTCCCAGCAAAATCTGAATCCACATATCCAACCACCGGAACAGTTCCATCTAGCTGTTTCTAAAATTTCAATCCCAGCCCAGTTGTGTTTATGAGATATCGGAGAATCCATTTCAGAGCTTTCCAATGATATGTACCTGGATTAGCCATAAATCTTGACACAACACTGAATACGTATGTCAGATCAGGCCTACTACGTACCATTCCATATATGAGACTTTCCACTCCACTAGCATATGGAATACCAGCCATCTTCATCTTATCTTCCTCACTTTCAGTTGACTGATTTGCAGATAGCTTCAAATGTTGTCCCAGAGGAGTCAAGACAGATTTTTCTTGATTCATGTTGAACTTCATAACAACCTTCCTCAAATAATTCTTTTGACTCAGATGAATCTCTTGCCTTTTCATGTTTCTCATTATGTCCATGCCCAAAATCCTCTTTGCTTCTCTCAAATATTTCATCTCAAACTCTGAGTTGAGTTTTTGTTTCAAGTATGATATCTCAGTCCTAATTTTACTTGCAATCAAGATATCATCAACGTAAATCAGTAGGTACAAGATAACTTGTCCTTCATCCTTCTTCAGATAGACACATCTGTCATATTGGCTTCTCACAAAACCAATACCAATCATGAACTCATCAAACCTCCTATTCCACTGCCTCGGACTCTGCTTCAGCCCATAAAATGATTTCCTCAGTAAGCAGACCTTATCTCGTGTTTTCTGATGTATGAAGCCCTTAGGTTGTTTCATATAAATGGTTTCTTCCAGGTCACCGTGTAGGAAAGAAATTTTCACATCCATCTGCTCAATATCCAAGTCGAGCTGGTTCACCAGTGCTAACATTATCCGGATGGAACAATGTTTGACACTAGAGAATAGACTTCATTAAAATCTATTCCTTCTACCTGATCAAAACCCTTTGCAACCAATCTGGATTTATACTTGATCTGATCTGTACCAGGAGTTCCTTTCTTCTGTTTATAGATCCACTTGCATCCCAATGTCTTCTGATGCTTCGGTCTGTCTACTAACGTCCAGGTTTGATTCTTCTCAAGATAGTTCATCTCTTCATTCATAGCTTCAATCCACTTGTTTTTATGTTTACTCGCCATAGCTTCATCATAATTATTCGGCTCTGAATACTCTACCTCCTCAGCTATTGTAAGTGCATACCAAGCCAGATCATCTTCACCAAACCTCTTAGGAGCTCTGATCTCCCTTTTGGTTCTGTTCCTTGCAAGATTATAGGTACTCAAGTCCTCTTTTGGATCACTCGCTGTCATATTCTCATCTTGCATCTCTTCTGACTCTTTTTCTGGCACAGAAGACTCCATCTCAAACGTTAGTTTATCATTCACACTGATACGGTTGTCCTTTCCATCTGTATTCATTTTATATCCCAGTTTGGATTCATCAAACTTTACATCCCTTGTGTTGAAGCACTTTGGACCTCTTGAATCCAGGTTCCAAACCTTATAACCCTTCACACCATCCGGATACCCAATGAATATACATCTAACTACTCTTGCTTCCAACTTATCCTGTTTCAGATGAGCATATGCAAGACATTCGAATACCCTCAAGTTTGAATATTCTACAGGTGTTTTACTCCACTTTTCCATTGGTGTCTTGAAACCAATTGCACTGGATGGACACCTAATGACCAAATAGCATGAAGTAGATAATTTTTCTCCCCAGAAGGACTTAGTAAGAGAAGCATTGATCAACATATATCATTTCCAGAAGAGTTCTGTTTATTCTCTCTGCTAGGCCATTCTGTTGTGGTGTACCTGCCACTGTTCTGTGTCTGGTAATGTCTTTCTCCTTACATAGCTTCACAAACTTATCTGATAAGTATTCCAGCCCATTATCTGTTCTCAGGTGTTTAACTCTTCGATCACTCTTGTTCTCATCTGCCAGCAGCTATTCTTTGAACTTGTAATAGGATCCGTCCTTAGTCTTTAAGATGAATATCCATACTCTCCTTGGGTAATCATCTATCAAAGACATGAAGTATCTACCTTCACCGTGAGTTTTTGTCCTAGAAGGACCCCATAGATCTGAATGAAAGTAGGCCAATGGTTGCTCAGTTGTGTGACTTCCTTGACCAAATGATACTTCTTTTTATTTCCCAAGAGCACAACTATCACACAACTCCAGTGATTCGATCTTATCTCCACCTAACAGACCCTGTTTAGATAGCTCATGTAATCCATTCTCACTTACATGTCCAAGCCTCAAATGCAATAGCTTGGTTCTGTCCTGCTGTTCCTGAATACTTGTTGTACTTACAATAATTGTTTCACCTTGTAATACATATAAGAGGTTCCTTTTGACAGCTTTCATAACAACCAGAGATCCTTTAGATACTGAGAGACTTCCTGCTCCTGATTTGAATGAATATCCCTAAGCTTCAAGTGTCCCCAATGATATCAAGTTTCTCTTCAACTCTGGCACATACCTCACATTAGTAAGTACTCGGTCAATCCCATCATGCATCCTTATTCTGATATTTCTAGAGCCCTTTATCCTACATGATTGATTATTTCCCAACAATACCATGCCCTGATATGATTTCTCAAACTTTTCAAACCAAGAACTTATAGGACACATGTGAAAGGATCATTCTGAATCCAGTACCCATTCGTGGTTTTGAACACCTTTAGAAACCCCCAATACTTTTGCTGAGTCATATTCATCTGAAGCTACGGCTAGAGTACCATCTTCCTTGGGTTTTTCTTGTTGCATCCCCTTCCTTTTCGGACAATCTCTTCTCAGATGCCCAACCTTACGACATGCATAGCACTTTATATTACCCAAATTTCTGTTTTGTTATCTTACTTGACTCTTTGATCTGGATTTTGGCCTATATTTCTCACTAGATGTCCTCTTATCACTTCTGCCCCTCGCCGTAAGACCTTCTCCATGTGATTCAGTGTTTGTGTTTGACTTTCTCTGAAGTTCCTTGGATTGAATAGCCGACATAACTTCTTCCAAAGTTATCGTCTATTCTCTTCCATAGAGCAAAGCATCCCTGAAAATTTCATATGATTTAGGAAGTGCATTCAGAAGTATCAAAGCCCGATCTTCATCCTCAAGCTTTACTTCAATATTCTCCAAGTCATCCAATATCATGGTGAATTCTTCGATCTGGTCTTCAAGGTTCTTATCATCATTGACCACAAACGAATACACACTCTGTTTCATGTACAGACGGTTAGCCAGGTATTTTGTCATGTATAGATTCTCAAGCTTAAGCCACACAGCAGCAGCAGATTCTTCTCTCGCCACCTCTTGAAAAGGTCTATCACTGATAAGTGCATTTTGTGTGCATTATTTCGTGATAGGTTTATGTCTATTTTGTGTTCTTTCATATTGTTTTTATGTGTTTTTATGTGTTTTAGTGCATGTTTGTGTATTTCACTCATCGGGTTGATTTTGTAGGAAAATAAATTTTTGAAGAGTGAATTACGGAGTAGCTTTGGTTAAAAAATCAAATTTAATTTTTAAAAAAATCCAAATCAAATCTCCACCGTTCAAAATGAACTTCAAGATGTTTGAAGCTGCTGTCCAAATTTTAGCTCGATCCGACGGCTAGATCTTGAAATATGAATTTTTCAAAATCGTCGCTCGTAGCAGATATTTTGTGTGGCAGGCGAGCAAGAATTGAACTCGCGCGCGTGCGAGTTGTTGATCCAGAAATCTATTTTTTTGTTATGCGCGCATGCAAGGCTTCTTCCAGGCGTGCGCGCGCATGTTCCGGCATCAGATTTATTCGAGAATCCTATTTTGTTAAGGAAATTAATTGGTACAAGATGCGAACACTATAAATAGATGATATATCATATTTTGAGGGGTTTCAAAAGTTCCAGAACGCAAACAACACAAGGGAGGCGGCTTCAAAGCTTGGGAGAGAAGATTTCTCTTTTCTTTTCTTCTTTTTTTTATTTTTGAATTATTGTTTTCAATTATTGAGTAGTTTTTCTTCGACCAAGACGGCGTGATTGGACTGGACAAATTCATGTAGAAAACTTAGATGTTTGTTTGGGATTTTTCAGAGTTGATTTTATTTTATTGATTGTCAGATTTATATTTGTCTTGTGAATAGCCTGATCAACTATTTGCTTGCATGTTAATCGATTCCAAGTCGACATATGAGAGATTGATTTTGATCACTTTGATAATCAACACATTGTAAAACCGACTAGAAATAGAATTCGGTTTCAGGATGCGGTTTGGGTGTAAACTGAATTTCACAAATATTTAATGCATTCAAATTTGATTAGAATTACAAAAGATTAATCCGTCAATATTTGAATAGGTTTGATTGTTCTAAAAATAGACCTTTGAACAAGATAGAAAAATTCCTGTAATCTAAGATTAAATCTGAGTCCTGAATCGACTACATGTTACATGATTTGTTCGGTACCTGCGTGTGTCTTGGTTGTCTCATTTTAATTAATTGTTTTTCAACTATTTTTATTCTTATTTTTAAGCAGTTTTTTATTTTATATTTTTATTTTATTTTAAATCAAATTGCTCTTTATGATTTTTGTCTAGATTAAGTAAAATAATTAATTTTTGAGAATTGACTGCAGTCCCTGTGGGATCGATACTTGGACTATTTGCCCACTTTACTATTACTTGATTTAGTACGTTTGCCAGTAGATTTATATCACACCGATTTAGCCGGTAAATCACCCAAACAGATAATAATCGCACTGTGTGCTTTTTCGAGCAATTTATCTTTTTCTTGATATCATCAGACATCTCCTTATTCTTAAGTGCTTCCACCAATCCTTGCTGTATCAGGATTTCTCGCATCTTAATTCTCCAAAGCGAGAAATCGTTCTTGCCCGTAAACTTTTCAATATCAAATTTCATTGATCCCACCATCTTTGCTTAGTTTCCCACAGACAGCGTCACTTGTTAGGAATCAACTAGAAGAATTCGATATTCCGAGAATTCACCACGCAAACACAACAATTAAGAACAATAACACAATCCAAGATAAATACGAACACACAACTCAGATCAAACACCAACGCATGCGAAAACGATTTAACAATACAAGTATTTACGTGGTTCGACAAGGAATTTTTCTACGTCCACGGGAGAGTAACACAACACTTATATTAATCACGAACAGAAGAAATCCAAGCTCAAAACCAGAGCTTATTACAGAGATAGCCCATAAAACTCTAACGCTAGATAGAGACACAATTCAAGCTTGTAATCCTTGAATTCTTCCGTCACAATCTGCACCCTAGTTTTCTTCTCTAAAATTTCTATTTTCTTCTCTCTCAAATATATTCTGGAGGTTGAAGAATTTGATTTTCTGTTATGTTGGTTGGCTGCTTCGATCTGCTTATATAGAGAATTACACCGACTTTCTTCTTGGGCTTTAGGTCAAACAACTTACAACTCAATTATAAAGTCAACATGGTCCAACCCGATAAGTCTTCTCACTTCCATCTGATATGCTCTCGTACTTTGATCTGCCTCCAAGCTTACAGCTTAACGAACAATTCATCTGACTTCTCAATACTCGAGCAATCGATCTGCATGAACTCATTCGAAGAACTCATCTGACCATCAACTTTGATCTGATCTCAAGATTCGATCTGACCATGAATTCATCTGATCACTAAAATCATCTGATATGTATTCTTTGAACTGACCTTTCCCAGTCAAGCTGATAGAAGCACACTTCAATAATATATATATATATACGGTGAAACCGATCGAATCGATCAATATCTCCATTGAAAAATTACAATTTTTCATGAGTCGGATCGGATCAGATCAGATATTCTTCTTATAAAATTAACTTGTGAGACAATCTCATACGAGTTTTTTTTTTGGCCATATAGTGACTTGGAAATGGAACAGAGCCGTTATTTTTAGCATTACTTAAATAAATTATTCTAATCTTAGTTTATACTTTATTTTGGATCTCTCATGAATTAATTACCAAGATTTTCTTCAAATATACCAATATAATAAAGATTGTCATAAATCCGATAAGACCTCCCAATTAAGCCCCAACTGAAGCTGAGTCTTGGCTTGCTCGAATGCATAGGATTCATCAGTTCAGGCTTGTGGATGACACGTGAGTTTAGTTCTTAATTAGACACCTACCTGGGTATACATCAATTAAATATAGACTTATTTTTACATTGAAGTTATTTAAACGTTAAATTCCCCTTAAATGCCCAAACCCAAACTCATGTTTGTGCACAGTCCCCATGTCAGTCAAAATCACTTTCAACTACCTTACTCATTATTTTATTATTTAAAACTCCCCAAATACATTATACACATAAATTATATTATTTTTAAACGGTACATAACTTATGAATACATACATAAATAATAATAAACTCCATTTTCTCATTTATCGGATCTCTATTTCCTTCTCGGCCCTTCTTCTCACCGTCACCCAGTCCTTGAGTTCGTTCTCGTCACCTTCCGGCATCGTTTCAAAATTTGCACCATGAAGAATTTTTCTCATCCCAAGAAGTTTAAGAAAAAATTAAGATTTGAAAAGCAGGAGATTACTGCCGATCATAAATCAAAAAAAGGTTTGCATCTCGAAAATTTTCTGTTAATTCGTACTCGTTTCAGGAATATTTGGAAGTAGTCATTGTTATTTGTGTGGTTTTTAGTCTTTTTTTTCATCTCATTTGTTAACCATTTATCCCCAAATTTTAGGGTTATGTTCTTCGCGATGTCTCTGTTAATCCGTATTAGTTTCACGAAATTTTTGAATTATTCATTATTGCTTACGTGTTTTTGAGTATTTTTTCTCATCTCATTTGTTAACCCTTTTTCCCCTCAAAAAATTCTAGGGTTATGTTCTTGGCCATGTAGTTATTCATTCGTTTCTATTATATTTTTTCTAGGGTTCTGATGATATGATAATTCGTAAATTTAAAGTGAATTATTACTTTTGTTAAAAAAAATTTTGATACTGAAATTGATTTTTTTGTTGTCTTGTTTACTGATTATGTATAAACTTGTAAGTTTTGTGTCTTATTTTTGTTTTTATTTATTTAGGAATTGTTATTGAAGGAAAAAAATTGATGATTTTGCGAAGAAAGAAAGTGTTAAAGAATATTGTAGTCGATGCTCTCCTATTATGTTTAAAGATGTGACGATAGAATTAAAACCAAAAATAGGGGAACAACAGAGGATTAGGATAACAGATACTCCTCGTGGTAATTGGATGGACATGCCCGAACTCGCAACCAGCAGCCGTAGGATTGATTTCATCTTGAATAGATTTAAGGTTAATTCATGCTCTTTGATTGTGGGTGATGATATTAAGATTTCTTTCACTCCAAGAGAGTTTTCAGTTATTCTTGGTTGCAAAATTTTGGCCAACCAGTGGATTTGGATCTGAAAATGGAGTCTAAATTTCTTGCTCGGCAATTTGGAGGACATCTGGGCAGAGCAAAGCGAGCCGAAATCCATGAAAAACTTATTTCTCTTGCATGTAGTGACAGTGAGTCAGAGATTGATGATTTGTCAGACTTTACATTTTGTTTATATTCAATTGTGCAATATTTTCTACGGGGAAATTATTATACCCCTAGTTTTATATTCTCTTATCTTGATGACTTGACCACATTTTTTGACTATGCTTGGGGCGATGCTGCATTTTCGATATCTTTGTCGATCAATACGCAACATCAAAAGTAAAAGTTATTTAGATGGATGCACTGTTAGGTTGATGGAACGTATTGTTTCTGTTTAGTTTATATTAAATACTACTGATTTATTTTTAGGCTTGGGTGTATGAAAGGATTCCTTCATTGGTTGTTCCTCGTAGTTTAAAAATGTTCCCTCGGTTGTTTCGATGGGGTGACAGTAAGATTCCTTTGAAGACTGCCAAAGCCGAATCATTATTGAAATCTATAGATTCAACGAAGGTAATTGTTAAGGATGCAATATGTTTATGTCATTTTAAATCTTGTTTGAATTGACACTATTTTTTTATATTTTCATGATACAGATTCTTTCGATATATCCATTTGATGAGGAAAAAAAGTTTTTGGAGCCGACAAAATTTAACATTGATTCAATAAGGGTGGATAACATTGTGAGAAAAGAAGTGGACGAGATAAAAAAAGCGGTTATGTGTTGAATTGAGGAATTGCGAGGAGCAAAAAATGCTTGTTGATAAAGAAGTTCACGAGTTTGAATCAGATTTTCAATTGAAGAGTAAAAATGAGTGTGGAGTTGTGATCGAGGAGTACGAGACTTCTGAGAAAGATGAGGACGAGGTTGATTTAGTTTTTCATAGTTTGCATTGAATGATATTGTTTCAGATATTTTTGAAAGAAGAAATGAAATGAAATGATATGAGATAATTTATTTTAAGTGAATTTTGGAATTATTATTTGTTGATCTTGGAACTGATTACAGGTTTTACTTGCAAGTTAATTTGTATGAAATTGAGAAAGAAATTAATGAGGGTGTAGGTACTGATTCAAGAAATGTATCATGTGATTCGAGTCAGATTAATGCTTTGTTGCTGAATGTTGTTACTAATATTCAAAAAGAAAACAATGATGACGTAAGAGGTGATAAAGAAAATGATGATTCTGGCACCTCTGATTTGAACAAAGGTGTGAATTGTGCTGGCACTCCTTAAAAAAATGAAATTGTAGGCTGTGAGAATGTTTCTAAGACAGGTGACAATAGCAAAGGTTTGAGCTATGTTTCTAATGAGGTTGGAGCGTACAATGGTGTGGGATTTGAAAATGGTTCTAAAATAGGTGATGATAGCAAAGGTGTGAGTTGTGGTGCTACCTCTCATGCGGTCAAGGAAAAAGATGATGCGTTAATATCTGAATATGATTATGAAAATGGTGATAATAGCAAAGTTATGAGTTCCAACTCTACCTTTGATGCGGTCAAAGGTAACACTCTTGGGGTAGGAGTTGAGCAAATCCCAGCTATTCAATCTTCAATTGTGGATACGGTGAGGACAAGGGTTGATCGCAAGAAGAAAAGAAAAGCACCGATGTTTGTGACACCGCCTAGTTCGACGCCCAGACCTAAGAGGAAGTGCAAAAAGCTGGTTTGACTATCAATTTATCGTAGTTTATGTTCTGCTGTATATATATATATACTAACCATTTCATTTATGTTTTTTTCAATTGTGTTCTTGTGTAGGATAACATAATTGAGTGTATTGATTATAATAGCAATAGTCCAGTAGAGGATGATCTACTGAGATACAAAGATAGACTCGATTACTTTGGCCATGAAGAAGCAACTGAGGAAGAGAAAAATTTATTGGCAAACTATCTTTCTAGGGAGGCTTTGAAGTACGTTCTTTATTTAATAATTTTGATTTTTGTTTCTAATATATATAGATATATATATTTTCATGTTTTAATACAAAAATATATGTACATTCTTATATGTAGTGTCATCATTTGGGAGGACAACGCAGTATTTTTGGAAGGAAAAAGTTTTGTGAATTTATGTTTGGTAAACCTGTTGATTTCGAAATCATTAATATTTATATGCAGATTATGCAAAAAATAGTCAGGAAAATAGGTCTGAGATATTTTGCACGGACACAACGGTTTAGGTTCGTAGCAATCCAAATGTTTTGATATTATTATGATCATGTTTTGCATGGACACAAATATGAGGTTTTGGTTTCTGTGGTTTGTTAGAGGAAAGTCTTTTCTTAGTTGAAGAAAAGAGGCAGTAGATGTAAGTTGCGTAGCGATGATGATTATGCCGCCTTTGTTGCCAGTCTGACAGTTTACACGAGGGGAAGACTTCAAATGTTGAATGAGGAACTATTTAGAAGATGTAAATATATAATTTTCCCTCTGAATCAAAAGTGGCATTTGTTTCTACTTGTTTATAGAACTTCCGACGGTGTATTTAGAATTTGAAACTCAATGCATGACCCAACTGCAAATGAAACTGCCACCGTTTATGTGAGTAAACACTATGACCATTTTACATTGTATATTTGATATTGAGAATCAGTTTTTAAAAAATATAGCTTTTGCAGGCTACGTTTTTGGTTGGATGCATCCGCTCCCAATCAGATTTTGTTGTGGACAACGAGTCATTGGTGAGAGTAGCATGTTGTGATCAAGATGACACACTTGAATGCGGCATCTATACATGCATGTGGATCGAGTGCTTGGCACGTGTTAAGTTTAATTAAAATTATGATTATTTTAGTGTTATTAAAATTACTCAAGCTACAGAGGTCATAATGGAGTAATCTTAAAACCTATAGAATCACAAAAGAGGCATCTTCAACTTTGTAGAAGACAAGAAATTCCAAAAACTTCATTAAGATGATCAAAATAATCAAACATCAAAATGAAGACAGATTTACTTTTACTATGACCAGCTTGGAGTAAAAATATCATAAGTATTTCATATTTTATCCAAAAGGGGTGAATGAGTTGTCAAAACACATCTACAGACAAAGGGCTGCGTGTTATATGTTTTGTGCAGAAGCAAAATCGGAAGTCCAAGGCATCAAACATGCCAATTAAAGTTGGGTCAATGTATTGACATTCAAGGAGATAAGCACCCACCAACTTTACTATTCCATATTTAATGAGTCTTGGACTCTTTCTCTTATTTGGCCTATAAATAGATGTGTTGTAAAAGCTTTGTAGTGTGCAAGAGTGTAGAAAAGTCCTTATTTGTAAAATAAATATTGTGTGTGTGAGAATAAAAGTTTGAGTGTGCATATTTCTCAAGTTCAAGTATGAAATTTATTTTATCCTTACTCTTGAGTTTCATGTTCATGGCAAGCTAAATCTTTTTATGTCAAGGTGAAAAGGTTTCATTGTTGGTCAAGTAAGATTGTTTATATTTTGTATATTCTTTTCTTTTATATTTTTATTTTTACTAATTGATCTTTATTTATAGGTATAATTTTGAATGATTTGTTTTTATCTATTTACATCAAATGCTTGGTACCTTGAATGTGGTTACCTTGATTTGTTGTCAAATATGATACAATAAATACTACAATAATTATATACTATAAATATATGTATCTATTTATAATAAAGTCATATATATTATTTAGACGATAGCGTGACACTGTCGGTTGTTCTAAATAATATATTGTGATTTGAACTAACATTTACTTTCTTGCATCTAACTTTTACTTTATCGCAACTAACATTTACTTTTCCGCATATAACATTTACTTTTCCGCAACTAACATTTACTTTCTCGCATATAACATTTATTTTTTCGCAACTAACATTTACTTTATCGCATCTAACATAAAGTCATGTATTTTATTTAGACGATAGCGTGGCTCTGCCGGTTGTTCTAAATGAAATATTGTGATTTGATCTAACATTTACTTTTATGTCAATTTATATTTATGCATTTATATATATATTATGGGTACCATGTATTAAATATCGGCTGATATTAATATAGTGGGAACTATATTATATGATATACTTGTTTAAATATTTAATTGTTCTTTTTATGTTTATATTTATTCATCTATATATATATTATGGGTACCATGCATTAAATATCGGTTAATCTGATATTAATATAGTGGGAACTATATTATATGATATACTTGTTTAAATATTTCATTGTTCTTTTATGTTTATTCTTATTTTAGTTTCTTTTATTTATTTTTATTAAGCAATCTTAAATAAACCAACAATGAACCTTTGAAACCTTGACAATTTTATAATTTGTATATTTGAAGTTTCATAATAATATTTCCATCTATAATATATCATGCTAAAATTAAACTTACAGCATCCTCTCCGTGGATCGATCTTGTACTCACGAGTATATTACTTGCAGACAACCTACACTTGGGTGAATTACAATTTAAGTTGTAGCAAGTTTTTGGCGCCGTTTCCGGGGAGGTATAAATTAAGTTTAATTTTGTTATTATGTAAATAGTATGTTTTTTTTAATTGTATGATTAATTGGAGTCGTAAACAAAGTAGTAGACTTGTTCGAGTAACTAAAAATATTTTAAACATGGACGATAATTCTAATAATCAAGATAATAATAATAATAATAATAATAATCATCAAGAACATGAACAACCAAGAACACTTAGGCACCATATGAATCCAATAAGAACTAGTACACCATCTTGTTTAGTTTTTCCTCCTGATGCATCTAATTTTAATTTTAAGCCACAAGTCATTCAACTTTTACCAAATTTTCATGGCTTAGATTCTGAAAATCCATATTTGCATTTAAGAGAATTTGAGGAGATTTGCAACACTTATAATGATCAAAATTGTAGCATGGATACTGTTCGATTAAAGCTTTTCCCTTTTTTCTTAAAAGATAAAGCTAAAACATGGTTGCAAAATTTGAGATCAAGTTCAATAAGATCAATGGAAGAAATGCAACAACAATTTCTAAAAAAAAATTTTCCTTCCCATAGAACAAACTCTTTTAAAAGATAAATTACAACTTTTTTTCAAAAATAAGGGGAAATATTTTATCAATGTTGGGATAGATATAAAGAGTTACTTAATACATGCCTGCATCATGGTTTTGAAATATGGAGGATAGTTTCTCACTTTTATGAAGGTTTAATACCTAAAGATAGGCAAATGATAGAATTCATGTGTAATGGAACTTTTGAAGATAAAAACCCAAATGAAGCTATAGAATATTTGGAGTCATTAGCAGAAAATGCTCAAAATTGGGATAATATAGGCTCAATTGAACCACCAAGTAAAACCAATAATTCAACAAATGGGGGTGGTATTTATCATCTTAAAGATGATGTAAATGTTCAAGCTAAACTTGAATCTTTAGCAAGAAAAATCGAGTCATTAGAAATGAAAAAGAGTGATCAATTAAAAAATGTTCAAGACACACATGATCATCTTACAAAAAATTGTCCTACTTTGCCTTCATTTAAAGAATGTCTCCATGAACAAGCCAATTATGTTAACAATTTTAAAAAACCAACATTAGATCCTTTTTCAAAAACATATAATCCTGGTTGGAGAAATCATATTAATTTAATTTGGAGGAATGATAATAATACACAACCTTTACAAAAACCTTTTCACAATAACCAAAGTCATCAAGGTTATGCTCCTTATATCCCACCTCCAAGAAAACATTTTGAAGATGAAATTCATGCATACATTCAAAAGCAAGAGTCTATCAATATTCAAAACATTCAATCTATGAATGATTTGAAAGAAACTCTTGCAAAATTTGCATCTGCACTTAATATTCATGAAAAAGGAAAATTTCCATCTCAACCACAACCTAATCCTAAAAATCAAAATCAAGAAAAATTTGATCAAGTAAAATCTGTTATTACTCTTAGAAGTGGTAAAATAGTTAATGATCCATATAGTGATGAAAACAAAGATCAGTCAAACTCAAAGAGTAAGGATGAAAATCTTGATACTTTCGAGAAAGATGATACTTTGAGTCCTAAGATTAAGAAAGTTGATGATAAATTATCTGAAATAATATGTGAGTCAAATAAACATATTCCTTTCCCTCATGCATTAGTTAATAATAAAAAACAAAAAAATGATTCTGATATTTATGAAGTTTTTAAACAAGTAAAAATAAATATTCCATTATTAGATGCTATTAAACAAGTGCCTTCTTATGCAAAGTTTTTAAAAGATTTATGTAATGTGAAAAGAAAATTGCATGTAAAGAAGAAAGCATTTTTAATTGAGCAAGTAAGCTCTATTATTCAAAATAATTTTACCTTGAAATATAAAGATCCCGGTTTTCCAACAATTTCATGTATTATTGGAAAAAATAAAATTAAAAAAGCTTTGTTAGATTTGGGAGCAAGTGTGAATTTAATTCCTTATTCAGTTTATGAAAAGCTTAAGTTGGGAGATTTAAAACCTACATCTGTCACTCTTTTACTAGCCGATATGTCAATCAAAATACCTAGAGGTATCGTAGAAGATGTGTTAGTTCAAGTCGATAAATTCATATATCCTGTGGATTTTATTGTCTTGGATACACAACCAATAGAAGTACATAACAAAATTCCAGTAATATTGGGACGTCCATTTCTAGCAACTTCAAATGCTTTAATTAATTGTCAAAAGGGAATAATGAAATTGTCTTTTGGAAATATGACTTTAGAACTTAATGTGTTCAATTTATGTAAACAACCAAGTATTAATGAAGATGAAGATGATAATGCAATAGAAACAATTGTGGAAGAAAATAGACACCAAGAAAACTTAAATCAACAATCTGAAGTTTGTTTAGTGGAAATTTTTGATTCAAAAAATGTTTTTAAATCAAAGTTATTTGAAGAAATTCATGAACTTGAAGAAGTAAAAGAAAATGATCATCCAAAACTTGAATTAAAACCCTTGCAATAGAACTAAAATATGCTTTTCTTGGTGAAAATCAAACATATCCTATTGTAATATCTTCTACCCTCTTACCAAAACAAGAAGAAGATTTAATAACATTACTTAAAAAACACAAAAATGCAATTGGATGGACTTTGCAAGATATAAAAGGTATAAATCCTTTAATCTGCACACATAGAATTCACTTGGAAGAAAATGCTAAAACATATCAACAACCACAAAGAAGATTAAATCCACACATGAAAGAAGTTGTTAAAAATGAAGTTTTAAAACTATTAGATGCCGGAATTATTTATCCAATCTCGGATAGTAAATGGGTAAGTCCAACACAAGTAGTACCAAAAAAATCAGGCATCACTGTTATAAAAAATGAAAAGGGAGAATTATTACAAGCTAGGATTCCATCTAGTTGGCGTATGTGCATTGATTATAGAAAATAAAATGATGCAACTAGAAAAGATCACTTTTCGTTACCATTTTTAGATCAAATTTTAGAGAAAGTGGTAGGTAATCCTTATTATTGTTTTCTTGATGGGTATTCGGGGTATTATCAAATACCAATATCATTAGAAGATCAAGAAAAAACTACTTTCACTTGTCCGTTCGGAACTTTTGCTTTTAAAAGAATGTCATTTGGTTTATGTAATGCCCCGGCTACTTTTCAAAGATGCATGCTAAGCATTTTTAGTGACATGATTGAAGAATTTGTGGAAGTTTTTATGGATGATATAACTGTTTTTGGAAACTCATTTGAAAACTGTCTTAAAAATTTGGAAGAAGTTTTAAAAAGATATGAAGAAAAAAATTTTGTTTTAAATTGGGAAAAATGTCACTACATGGTTAAATCCAGAATTATGTTAGGGCATGTCATATCTGAAAAAGAAATTGAAGTTGATAAAACTAAGGTTGATGTTATTGCTAATTTACCATCACCAAACACGATCAAAGAAATTCGATCATTTTTGGGTCATGCGGGATTTTATAAAAGATTTATAAAAAATTTTAGCATAATATCGAAACCAATTTCAAATCTTTTAACAAAAGATGCACAATTTGAATGGACTCAAGAATGTGAAACTGCTTTTAAAAAGATAATTAATGTTTTAACTACATCACCTATTTTACAACCTCCTGATTGGTCTTTACCATTTGAATTAATGTGTGATGCAAGTGATTATGCTGTAGGAGCCGTGTTAGGACAAAGAAAAGAAGGTAAACCTTATGTGATCTATTATGCAAGTAGAACCTTAAATAGTGCTCAAATCAATTATTCAACAACTGAAAAAGAATTACTTTCAGTAGTGTTTGCATTAGATAAATTTCGATCCTATTTAATTGGTTCTACTACTATTGTTTACACTGATCATTCTGCCATAAAATATTTATCAAATAAACAAGATGCTAAGCCGAGATTAATAAGATGGATTTTGTTGTTACAAGAATTTGATCTTGTAATAAAAGATAAAAAAGGAAAAGAAAATGTATTAGCCAATCATTTATCAAGAATAATTTCTGAATCATCTCAAAATGAAATACCAATAAATGAAAATTTTCCGGATGATCAACTATTTTATGCTACTACTATGCCTTGGTTTGCTAATATTGTAAATTTTCTTGTGACAAATAAAATGCTTTCTCATTGAAGTTCACAAGATAAAACAAATTCTTGAAAGAGGTCAAAATTTTATTGGGATGATCCTTATTTGTTTAAGTATTGTCCTGATCAAATTTTTCGACGATGCATACCCGACAATGAGGTAAGTAGTGTCATTAAATTTTGTCATTCTGAGGCATGTGGAGGTCATTTTTGTCAAAGAAAACAGCTGCAAAAATCTTTCAATGTGGATTTTATTGGCCTTCTTTATTCAAAGATACACATTCATTTTGCAAATCTTGTGAAAATTGTCAGAAAATAGGTTCAATTTCAAAACGAAGCATGATGCCTTTAAATCCAATCATGATTATTGAAATATTTGACAGTTGGGGAATAGATTTTATGGGTCCATTTTCATTATATTTTGGATTCACTTATATTTTAGTGGCTGTCGATTATGTTTCAAAATGGATTGAAGCAATTGCATGTAGAACTAATGATCATAAAGTTGTGATAAAATTTTTGAAAGAAAATATTTTTAGTCGATTTGGAATACCTAGAGCTATAATAAGTGATGGGGGGAAGTCATTTTATAAATAAATCATTTTTTTCGTTGTTAAGAAAATATGGTATTACACATAAAGTTTCTACTCCATATCACCCTCAAACGAATGGTCAGGTTGAACTTGCAAATAAAGAAATAAAACAAATTTTGAAAAAAAACAGTCAATCCAAATCAAAAAGATTGGTCTTTAAGATTAAGTGATGTATTATGGGCATATAGAACTGCATTTAAAACATCATTGGGTATGTCATCATATAGATTAGTTTTTGGAAAGCATTGTCATTTACCTGTTGAAATTGAACATAAAGCTTATTGGGCAATTAAAGCGTTTAATACTAATTTAGATGATGCATCTAAATTAAGAAAATTGTAATTAAATTAACTAGAAGAATTAAGAAATGATGCATATGAAAATGCAAAGATTTATAAAGATAAAACAAAAGCATTTCATGATAAAAATATTATGAGAAAATCTTTTGAAATTGGACAAAAAGTTTTACTTTATAATTCTCGCTTGCATTTGTTTTCAGAAAAACTTAGATCGCGGTGGTCTAGACCATTTATTGTTAAATTTGTCTATCCTCATGGTTCTGTTGATGTTGAAAATCCTAAAAATAATAATGTATTTAAAGTTAATGGGCAAAGACTTAAACCGTTTATAGAAAATGAAGTTCTTAATGAAGAGTTTATGCCTTTATATGATCCAACTTAATTGTTACTTATATTTTTATTTTATTTTTGCATAATTGAGTTCACTTCCCGGTTAAGTGGCGGATAACGGTACTCCGTGACTACTTTTAGTCGGTTTTATTTCAATTTCCCAAAATAATTGAATATATATATATATATAAATATATATTATGGATGAAGATATCAAAAAACTTGGTAAATATTTTCCATCTGTTTCTAAAAAAGTTCTGAGAATGATTTATGAAGGCAGATGTGAAAGATTGAGAATGCTTATGCAAAAAGGAATCCCGGAGGATATTCGTCTTATAATTGAAGCCAAGGTTCGATTAGGTGGTGAAGTTTCAAAATTTTTACTTGTTCGAAATATGTCTGAACTAGGTAAAAGTACCTATGCGAAGAAAAGAAGGGCTAAAAGGTTAGATGTTTGTCATAATTGTGCCAGATGGACTTGTAATAGACAATGCAGATCTTTGGGATATGTTTCCACAAATAGAGAAGATAAAATTGATTTCATTAAGAATGGGCTGAGTAAAGAGTCATTGGATGATATCTCATTGACTCTTGAGACGCATTCTAGTGGAGATGTACAAGGTCAACTTCTCCGTTTATGGAAACTATTCCAAGCGCAGCGTCATGGTGATGGTCTTGGGAATCTGACTAAAAAAGACCCTATTTGCCAATTTATAAGAAAATTGGATGGTAAGCCAACCCTCGACTCATAAATATTGAAGGAAAACTGTGAGCCACGATCACATCACTGTTTATACGCATGCATGTTATTATTATATATTATTTTTTTTTACTATTTTCATCATTTTGTTCACATCTGTATTCCTATTTCTGTCTTATTCCTTGTTTTCCTTATAAAATCACTCAACTCTCTCTATATTTTTGAAAAGAAAAAAAAAACATGATAGGATCTTCTTCACAAAAATTGAAAAATATTTGTGTCTTTTGTGGTTCTAATACTTGAAAGAATGAAATATTTGTTGATGCAGCAATTAATTTTGGAAAAAAGTTAGCAGAGAGAAAAATTCACTTGGTTTACGGAGGAGGCAATATTGGGTTAATGTGATCTATTTCAACAACAGCTCATCTTGGAGGTAGTCGGGTTTTGGGTATTATTCCTACAGCTTTAGCTGAAGGAAATATTACAGGTGTTCCGGTTGGGGAAGAGTTGAAAGTTTCATCAATGTACGAGAGAATAACTAAAATGATAGAAAATTCTGATGCTTTTATTGCCTTACCTGGTGGTTTTGGTACTTTAAAAGAAATTTTTCATCTTGTGTCTTGGGCACAACTTAATATCCATAATAAACCTGTTGGCTTGTTGAATATCAATAACTATTATGATGGTTTGTTGACTTTTCTTGATGTAGCCGTGGAACAAAATTTTATTTCAGAAAATTCACGAAGGATGCTCATCTCTGCTTCGAATGAAGACCAATTAATTGATGATCTCCAAGCTTTTGTTCATCAACCTGATTCAGCTATAACAAAGATCAATTGGTCTCAACCAACTAGTAAGAAAAGAAAACTGGATCATTGATTCAACATGTCATGAAATGGTTTGTGTTTGTTCCTCATCTTCAATAATTTCAGGTGATATCTCTTTCATCATGTACTCTTTATTTTTCTTTAAAAAAATTAAAAACAATGTCATATTCAGGTTTGGGGGAGGGTTTATCCTTAAAAAAAATTAAATTTAAAAAATATATATTTCTATAATAATATTTATTTTTCTTTTTCAATGGCAGAGTAAGGAGTCAAAAACTCCTGACACGCATTAGTTTTTATTTATCATCTTATCACAATAGATTAGATTTTAATATTCCGTATATATTTAAATTGCAAACTACTAAGAAAATGAAATCTTTTTGTATAGATGTTTATTTAATCTTCTTTTTATCAATTTAATAGAAAATATATAATTGATGGAATATAAGTTATAAATAATATATAATTGTGTGTTTTCAAATAACATATTTTCTAAAACTTTTATGAGTATATAATTAAAGTGATATTGATTGAATAAATAATAACATGTATAATTGAGGGAATTAATTTGTAAAAGTGCAATAGTTACTCACATAAATTTTGTGAGTGAGGGGTAAGAACTGATAAAACAACTTATAAGCTTTTATTGATTATTAAAAAATGGTTGATTACTAGATTAAACCCATTTTGAAAAAAAAAAGAAAAAAAAAATTGGCTGCAAAGTTGTTTGAAGTTTGATTGTAAAGATGTCGAGTATTAATATCTCTACTATAATTATTAATGTAATAGATTTATCTCATAAAAAATAAAAAAATAAACTTTGAAAAAAAAATGTTACATTTTCAAAGTTTATTGGAGGTATTTGATTATGTAAAAACAATTTTGCAGCCAAGCAAAAAAAAAAACAAAAAAACAAAAAAAAAATGGGTTTATTCTTTGTAAATCATCTTATCTTATTTTCAATATTAGGTTATTTGATTGTCTGCTTTACTAGCCATTTTCAAAGAGTGTATAATTTTCTTCCAACTCCATGAGTGAAAAACAGCTATATATGAAATACTTTAACCCGAGAGAATATGGAGTTGAGACTTTTACATTAATATTCCTGATTATATACAAGTTATGAAAATGATTTCTATTATCCTTTTAATTATATTATTCTCAAAGTTTTTAGAAAATATTTATGTAAAAAAAATTATATATATTTAATATTTTGATATTGTGTGAAATATATATGTATAGCCCATCCAATTACATATTAATATATTGGTTGATAATGAGATTTATAAATAAACATATGATCTCCTCACAAGTGTGTTTTTAAAATTTCAAAGTTTGCAAATTTGAATATATATATTAAGGAATAAAAATCTAACTTGTGATTTTATGATATTTTATGATATTTTATTACTAAGGGAATAGTAATTAGCCGGTTTGGGGATGTGATGAAACTTAAAATTTGTAATTATTTATATGTTGAAAAGTGTGTTTTAAAATTTAAGTTTAATTAAAATTATGAAGTTGTATTATTTTAGTGTTATGTGTTTATATTTAAATATTTTACTAAAATGTTGTATTTTACGGTTTGCACAGGTTTGGTAAAAATAAAATTACTCAAGCTACAAAGGTCATAATGGAGTAATCTCAAAACCTATAGAATCACAAAAGAGGCATCTTCAACTTTGTAGAAGACAAGAAATTCCAAAAACTTCATTAAGATGATCAAAATAATCAAACATCAAAATGAAGACAGATTTACTTTTACTATGACCAGCTTGGAGTAAAAATATCATAAGTATTTCATATTTATCCAAAAGAGGTGAATGAGTTGTCAAAACACATCTACAGACAAAGGGCTACGTGTTATATGTTTTGTGCAGAAGCAAACTCGGAAGTCTAAGGCATCCAACATGCCAATTAAAGTTGGGTCAATGTATTGACATTCAAGGAGACAAGCACCCACCAACTTTACTATTCCATATTTAATGAGTCTTGGACTCTTTTTCTCATTTGGCCTATAAATAGATGTGTTGTATAAGCTTTGTAGTGTGCAAGAGTGTAGAAAAGTCCTCATTTGTAAAATAAATATTGTGTGTGTGAGAATAAAAGTTTGAGTGTGCATATTTCTCAAGTTCAAGTATGAAATTTATTTTATCCTTACTCTTGAGTTTCATGTTCATGGCAAGCTAAATCTTTTTATGTCAAGGTGAAAAGGTTTCATTGTTGGTCAAGTAAGATTGTTTATATTTTGTATATTCTTTTCTTTTCTATTTTTATTTTTACTAATTGATCTTTATTTGTAGGTATAATTTTGGATGATTTGTTGTTATCTATTTACATCAAATGCTTGATACCTTGAATGTGGTTACCTTGATTTGTTGTCAAATATGATACAATAAATACTACAATAATTATATACTATAAATATATGTATCTATTTATAATAAAGTCATATATATTATTTAGATGATAGCGTGACACTGTCGGTTGTTCTAAATAATATATTGTGATTTGAACTAACATTTACTTTCTCGCATCTAATTTTTACTTTATTGCAACTAACATTTACTTTTTCGCATATAACATTTATTTTTCCGCAACTAACATTTACTTTCTCGCATATAACATTTATTTTTCCGCAACTAACATTTACTTTATCGCATCTAACATAAAGTCATGTATTTTATTTAGACGATAGCGTGGCTCTGCCGGTTGTTCTAAATAAAATATTATGATTTGATCTAACATTTACTTTTATGTCAATTTATATTTATGCATTTATATATATATTATGGGTACCATGTATTAAATATTGGCTGATATTAATATAGTGGGAACTATATTATATGATATACTTGTTTAAATATTTAATTGTTCTTTCTATGTTTATATTTATTCATCTATATATATATTATGGGTATCATTTATTAAATATCGGTTAATCTGATATTAATACAGTGGGAACTATATTATATGATATACTTGTTTAAATATTTCATTGTTCTTTTATGTTTATTCTTATTTTAGTTTCTTTTATTTATTTTTATTAAGCAATCTTAAATAAACCAACAATGAACCTTTGAAACCTTGACAATTTTATAATTTGTGTATTTGAAGTTTCATAATAATATTTCCATCTATAATATATCATGCTAAAATTAAACTTACAGCATCCTCTCCGTGGATCGATCTCGTACTCACGAGTATATTACTTGCAGACAACCTACACTTGGGTGAATTACAATTTAAGTTGTACCAACGTGACACGGATATAATGTGGGAGTATCAAAAAGATGTCACGATGAGTGCTTATCGAGCCCGTGTTGCAGCTTCTATATTATCCGATGCGAATGGATTATTGAAATAGTTATTAGTTGTGTGAATGTTTGATGGTGACAACCATATGCACGTTTTGATGGTGGCATGCATATGCACATTTTGGTTTTGGTTTTGGTTTTGGTTTTATTTTGACGGTGATAGCCAGATGCCAATTTCACATTTCGAAATTTTCATTCCATGTAATAGACTAAAAATGTTAATGCTTGTAGTATTCCATGTAGTAATCTGAATGTACGAGTATTTACAAACTCTATATAGTGCAGGTACATATGACATATTAGGTACAAATTCATGCATAATAGATAAACTTGATCGTAATAAATTTATGAGGTACAAATGCATGCCTATAGGGTACACTTGAGCTCTTTTATAGGTACAGATCCCGGGAAACCAAGCACACTCAGTAATAATTGATCGGTTGTAGATAATTTAATTTTCCAAGTACGCATCATAAGCCTACGAGGTACAGATGCATTAATAATAGGTACAATTTAGCTTTATATTGAGTACATATGAGAGTAAATCAAGAACACATAAATGTGTTTAAATATTTGATGAATGTAAATAATTTCATTTCACAAGTACACATACTAAATTTACGAGGTACAAATGCATGCTTATTGGGTACACTTGATCTCTTATACAGGTACAGATCCTTGGAAACCAGGCACACCCAGTAATTTTTGACCAGTTGTAGATAATTTAATTTTCCAAGTACGCATCATAAGCCTACGAGGTATAGATGCATGAATAATAGTACAATTTAGCTTTATATTCAGTACACATAAGAGTAAATCGAGAACACATAAATGTGTTTAAATATTTGATGAATGTAAATAATTCCATATCACAAGTACACATAATAAATTTACATGGTACAAATGCATGCCTATTGAGTACTCTTGATCTCTTATACAGGTACAGATCCTTGGAAACCAGACACACTCAGTAATTTTTGATCGGTTGTAGATAATTTAATTTTTCAAGTACGCATCATAAGCCTACGAGGTACAGATGCATGAATAATAGGTACAATTTAGCTTTATATTCAGTACACATGAGAGTAAATCGAGAACACATAAATGTGTTTAAATATTTGATGAATGTAAATAATTCCATTTCACAAGTACACATAATAAATTTACAAGGTACAAATGTATGCCTATTGGGTACACTTGATCTCTTATACAGGTACAGATCCTTGGAAACCAGGAACACTCAGTAATTTTTGACCGGTTTAGATAATTTAATTTTCCAAGTACGCATCATAAGCCTACGAGGTACAGATGCATGAATAATAGGTACCATTTAGCTTTATATTCAGTACACATGAGAGTAAATCGAGAACACATAAATGTGTTTAAATATTTGATGAATGTAAGTAATTCCATTTCACAAGTACACATAATAAATTTACGAGGTACAAATGCATGCCTATTGGGTACACTTGATCTCTTATACAGGTACAGATCCTTGGAAACCAGGCACACTCAGTAATTTTAGACCGGTTGTAGATAATTCAATTTTCCAAGTACGCATCATAAGCCAACGAGGTACAGATGCATGAATAATTGGTACAATTTAGCTTCAAATTCAGTACACATGAGTGTAAATCGAGAACACATAAATATGTTTAAATATTTGATGAATGTAAATAATTTCATTTCATGAGTATACATAATAAATTTACGAGGTACAAATGCATGCCCATTGGGTACACTTGATCTCTTATACAGGTACAGATCCTTAGAAATCAGGCACACTCGGTAATTTTTGACCGGTTGTAGATAATTTAATTTTCCAAGTACGCATCATAAGCCTACGAGGTATAGCTGCATGAATAATAGGTACAATTTAGCTTCAAATTCAGTACACATGAGAGTAAATCGAGAACAACATCGAGTATATATGAATGTGAGTCGAGCACATTCATGTATATGATATGTTTACATAAGTATGAAACATGTGATCAAATTCTTTGAAATTACTAGAATTCTTTATGGATTGTGCTCTATAGTATGAAATAAGTTTTGAACTTCATTGTAACTAGTACAAGAATGTATATGATATGACTTCATGTAGTGACCACAAATATCCAATGCATGTAATGACATGTTGAAATATGTTTCACATACTTAAATATCTGAGTTTTTAGACATGACAAGGTTGAATAATTTCAAATCCAAAGTATTGAATCTCACAAGTACACATAATAAATTTATGAGGTACAAGTGCATGCCCATTGGGTACACTTGATCTCTTATACAGGTACAGATCCTTGGAAACCAGACACACTCGGTAATTTTTGACCGGTTGTAGATAATTTAATTTTCCAAGTACGCATCATAAGCCTACGAGGTACAGATGCATGAATAATAAGTACAATTTAGCTTCAAATTCAGTACACATGAGAGTAAATCAAGGACAACATTGAGTATATATGAATGTGAGTCGAGCACATTCATGTATATGATATGTTTACATAAGTATGAAACATGTGATCAAATTCTTTGAAATTACTAGAATTCTTTATGGATTGTGCTCTATAGTATGAAACAAGTTTTGAACTTCATTGTAACTAATACAATAATGTATATGATATGACTTCATGTAGTGACCACAAATATCCAATGCATGTAATGACATGTTGAAATATGTTTCACATACTTAAATATCTGAGTTTTTAGACAGGACAAGGTTGAATAATTTCAAATCTAAAGTATTGAATCTCACAAGTACACATAATAAATTTACGAGGTACAAATGCATGCCTATTGGCATGGGTATACTTAATCTCTTATACATGTATAGAACCTTGGAAACCAAGCACACTCGGTAATTTTTGACCGGTTGTAGATAATTTAATTTTTCAAATATGCATCATAAGCCTATGAGGTACAAATGCATGAATAATAGGTACAATTTGGCTTCAAATTCAGTTCACATGAGAGTAAATCTAGAACACATAAATATGTAAATATTTGATGAATGTAAATAATTTCATTTCATAAGTACACATAATAAATTTACGAGGTACACATGCATGATTATTGGGTACACTTGAGCTCTTCTTTAGGTACAGATAATGGGAAACCAGGCACACTTAGTAATGCATGCCTATTGGATACACTTGAGCTCTTCTATAGGTACAGATCATGGGAAACCAAGCACACTCAGTAATGCATGCCTATTGGGTACACTTGAGCTCTTCTGTAGGTACATATCGAGGGAAACCAAGCACCTTCAGTACATATTGCTGGACAGTTGTACAACCCATTATTATATTATTATACCTTGGATATTATTTCATAACAGCTGTAGAATCTAGCAGCTTTATCCATCCTTTTTACACATGCATATCTCACCCACTTCAACTCATTGAATGTTGACCAACCAAATTTTAGACGGCTCAATCCTACTACTTCATACATTTTTTCTTCAAGGATTTTCTTTGGTGCTTTCCGAATTCATCGAGGTATGTGTTTCTTCAAATATTTTTGAACATCGTCCTCTCAGCTCACGAAGGAATTGCGATTGCAGAATGGAGTACAAGGATGCACCACAGTTCCAATGTGGTTTTGGGAAAATGATTTTAAGACAAGCTGGAACTCGTGCTACCCGACCGGGAAAGTATTATTACATTTGTCCTTGCGATCTTTGACACAAAAATCGATTTTATTGGTGTGATGAATATCATGGTGATATACACGAAACCACGACAAATTCCAACAAGAGCACAACAATGAATCCGAGTTATGGTGAATCACCGGATCAACAATCATCATCCACCTCGGCACTTGGTTTAACTGAGTTGCTTGATCACCAACTCCATAAAAGCAATGGCATGATGGGTGTTTACATTGCACGAATATGTTGTTGTTTCGGTTGTTCATGTTTTCTCATTGCAGTTGTTCTCCTTCTAGTTTTTCTCATTTTTTTAATGAGATATTGATGAATGAAACTAATCTTTTATTTTAGTACTAATTTGGATATCATATTTGGAAAACTTATTGTTCGTTAGTTGTATACCCAATTTGGGTTCAAGGATACCTTATATTAGAAATTACTATACATAATTTAGCTATATTTGTACTTATTGTTTGGTCTCAAATTCAACATGCTATTGTACTTGTAAAAAAACTATGGTGCTAAAAAACACAGACACACACACACACACCATCACATTAATCAACCTAATAACACAGAAAAAATCAAACACAACAATATCAAAAAATTTCCATAATACAAATTCGTCTTAATATTACAACACAAAAGTTTGTCCACAAATCAAAAATGTTCTCAAAAATTAAACCACAAATAAGAGTTCAACTACTTGAAGATATCAAAGCAAAACACAAGAGTTTTGTTTTGAATCCCTCAAAACAAAACTTCCAAAAAATGTCATCAAAATGAGGCTATCAAAGCAAAATACCACCAATGCTACGACCAGAACGTGTATGCCTCTTCTTTGGTAAATCCACGGATGATTGTACTTCATTCATCCTCTTCTTCCTGTGAAAATGTAAACACAGTGTATGTCAATAGTGTGTGTCATATAATCTAGGTTAGAAAGCAAAATAACTAAGCAAGCAAGACATATAACTGCACTAAACAGTAAGACTGCTTCAAGGAAAAGTAAAAAAAAAAAAAAAACCTATTCTATAGCTTCTTTGCAACTGCATCTATCATGTCCTCGCTTACGACAACGACCACACTTTGCAACACGTGTTTCAACCTGGTACGGTATCCTCTTAGTCTTCCTAGGACCTGGCTGACTGTGTACATCAGGAGCATTGATTATAGATCCTTCACCAATACTGTCCTCATTCATGTCAAATGTAGATATGTGATTAATAATTCCTTTGTACGCTTGACGATACATATCAATGTGAAAATACCAATCATAGAAAGAGTAGAGCAACAAAGAATTCTACTTAATAGTTGCACAAGAATGCTTGCACGGTAACATGTTGATCTCTCAAGCTCTACATGAACAACTCCAATCATTCAAATCAACAGCAAATGATTTATCACCATCAACTACCTCAAATTTCTAACCACAAGATCTGTGAACTATCAAGTTTTGAGATTCAATATATGTGCTTGTAAGAGTTTTCTCCTTCTTTGGGTTTAATTCTTGAACCATGGCTAAGGTTGTTTCACAACACTGGTGCATCATATTCATGATTTGAACACGTATACGATCCATCATATCCACAATTGGAAGATAACGTGCTAGTTTAACCCAATTATTCCAAGATTCAGCCATGTTATTATTCACGACACCCCAACGTTTTCCACGAAACAAAGCATTCGCCCAACTTTTAGGTTCTGAATTTGTAATAAACTTTCTTGCAAGAGGCATGGATTCTAAGATATTGTTAATGTGTTGCATAAACTCCTGATGAGAAGGGTCATATGCAGCCTTTTTTAAACACAGAAGACCAATGCTTCTTGATGTGTAGCGGATAGCTTCGCATAACCTACAATAACAACGAAATTAATGCATTATTACATCAAAATAAAAAATAATAGACTTCTAAAAATTCATATTGAAAATAATTACTAACCTGCTTCACAAAATTGTCCACCAAGTGCCTCAAACAATAAGCATGGTGACTACCAGGAAATAATAAATTAACAGCCTTGATGATACCAGAATGTCTATCAAAGAAGAAAGTGAAATTTTTGAATCCACTGATATGTTGTGAAAGCAGAACACTTCTCAAATTAATACAAAATCATTCCCAGTTACAATCATTCTCGGCATCCACTACAGAATATGCCAATGTAAAAAGATCATCATTAGCATCCTTTCCCACAGCAAGTAGGATGCTACCTTTATACTTGTTTTTGATATGAGTGTCATCCAAAAAAATTATTGGTCTACAACCTGTGGCAAAACCACTAGCACATGCATTGAAACAAATGAATAAACGTTTAAATTTATTAGTTAAAACATCAATCTCGTACTCTGCCACACTTCCTGGATTTGTTTCTCGAACATTACGACAATACCATCTCAACTTATCATAACAATCCTTTTCAGTACCATAGATATCATGCATCGCTAATTCCTTGCCCTTCCAAATCTTGCGGTACTCTAATTCTACTCCATAATCCCTACGTATATCTTTCAACAATAAAGATGGACGATAATATGGCTTTGCCCTTAATTTTTCTTTCATAAAATTTGCAACCCAAGTTGCATCAGGTCTTGAATGTCCTCTGCCACATAAATTATCTTCTCCACATGTATGTTGTAAATTTCATTTTTGAATACCAAATAGATTGTCTTTTTTATGTCTAGAAGCATAAATTCTTCATTTGCAATTTATTTCACTACAAACAACAATAATCTTCTTGCTATCATTTTTCTTATAACAAAATGACCGTCGAGTTGCAACAGAATAATTTTTAATATACGTTCGAAATTCTGTAGCATCCTTAAATGTCTGCCCTTGTCCGCGAATGCAATATAACCAAGATTCAAGTGAATTTTGTACGGGGATTTGTTCAACCTCAATATCACTTCTAGATTGTCTATCATCTTCTTCAGCCCTTACGAATTTAATATTCATAAATTCAGAATTCAACATACTACGACAAATGTATTGCACATATATAAAACTACTACTTCGAACTTAAAAATGTAGAAATAATTTCATACGCATCATCATGATTGAAAAAAGAACTTAAAGATGTACAAACAATTTATTAGCTCAATCATGTTTCATAAAGGACTAACCAACTAATATAGAGTTAAAAAATTAATATTTTGAGTTAAAAGATATATAAACAATTTCACCTGCAAATTCATGCTTCACATGAATTACAGAAGCAAACCGATTATAAAAAATCAACACCAATAAGGTCGATCATAGGGCAGAATAATGAAGGATAAGATGTATTTTACCTCTCCATATTGAATCCTCCTCGAATCTGGTCTTTCAACTCAGCCCTCAATTCGATCACACTCAGCTTCATACACATGTGAAGATGGATCATATTACGGACATCATCGTTATCATTTAAGGTAACGTACATATTATGCTGGGGAGCTAGGTATTGTAATGACATAGACAGATGATTTATTTCTTCATATTTGCTAGACAAGCTCAAAAATATATCCTCCAAACTACATCTACTAAAAATTGAGATGACAAAAAGTTGACCTTTGCACTTACAGGTATCTAAAAACGCAAGGTTGGAAGAAGACCCAACTCCAGATTCCATTCTACCGACAATAGGGCTTTTCTCCAATTAATCAACGATGAAACCTTCTTGAAGCTTCTTTGATTTTTCGTAGCATTCAGCCGAGATTGTGTTACAAACCTCGAACTCGACTCCTAAAAAACGAAGATGACTTCCAGAGTTCCAATTTAGGGTTGCTTATTGTCTGCCTTCTTGCCCAATTTTCCAGCGTTCATGAGAATTCTTGGGTGGGATTGTCAAGGAAAATTGGGGTATGGTAAAATGAGTAGAAATCGACGAAAATGGGGTGACCTGAAAATGGGAAAATTGATCGAGAAGAAGGTGACGACGATGAGATTTAGGAGAGAGGAGGGAGTTGGGAATCGTGATGTAGATAAAGAGATTGTATAAGGTTTGTATAATGTATTTAGGGAATTTAACATTTAATTTTTAATGTATTATGTATTTAGGGAGTTTAAAATAAAAAAATTAATGAAATAGGTAGTGCAAACTCATTTTTTCTGACACATGGACTGTCCACAAACTTTTGTTTGACCATGTGTATTTTATCACAATTCACCCTTATTTAAATTATAACAAGTATCAAAAATTAAATTTTATAACAAGTTATCAAATAATTTATAATAATTAAAAATACAAAATGTTCTGCATTCAACAACAGTGAATTATTTCAACCAAAAAAAAAATCAATTTGTTACTTCATAGATATCATTTTTTATCTCCACATATCACGTTGAATAATTGTTTATAAATATATATTTTATAATAAACTTGTTTTTGTAAAGTTGTCTCTTCTCAGTAACATCAAAATTATCTTCTTTTATTTTAAGAGCAGAGGACAATTTCAATTGCATTTCTTCAGTTGAATTGGAACTTTAAATTAATAAGTGTACTATGGAGTAATTTTAAGATTGAATTATATTTATCCTATTTCAACCCAAAAGCTTAAGTGATAGGAGGAGTTAGGTGGTGATCGAGAAGAAGACGAATTCCAACAACAAAAAAAGAGCGTGTGGGGTCGATCATCCATGAAAAATATTCATGCATATGCTAATTAGTCCAATTAATATTAAATAATATTTTCAAAACCGTGTTTTTTTTTCTATTTTAATAAACAGGCATTCCAAAATTGTCAATAATCCCACTTCATAGTTTCTAAAGTTCAACATAATTTACCCAACATATATCAAAGTAGCCCTTTTCTTATCTAGACGATTTGTATAAAATTCGTTTTCAATTGGTCTCTCATATTAGAATTGACTTGATTTGATCTTTCAATGTTACTTAATGCATGTTAATAAAAAAATCATATATCATTGGTACAAATCTCTCACAATTATTGGCATTGGAGTCCAATCTATGAAACATGGGAAAAAAAGAAAATAATGGCCGCGCGCTAAGAATGGGGAAATTACGAATTTGGTTTCATATAATATGTCTAAGGTTTCATTTTTCATTCTACAAGTTTTCAAGTCAAAATATAGTTCAATTAGATTGTATATATACCGCATGTGTGATTAATTAATAATTAAGAAATTAATTGATAATTATTATTACCGAAAAAAGGCGCAAATGAAAGGATTAATTAGGATCGAATTGAGTTTTACCTAAGAAGGTTCCATGCATGCAACCATATCTTAAAATGAAGTACCTACCAATTAAGATTCTCGTAGCTTTCTCCATTCACACTTGAGTGGGAGGAAAAAAGTTTGAGTTGAATATTATACTTCATTACCGATTAAACATAATTTTAACGTGTGTGTGTAGTACTCTCGATCAGTTAGGCCTCCCAAGTTAACTATATTTGCTAAATGTAATTGAAGCCATATATATAGAACTAATGAAATCACAAAAATTAGCTAGATTAATATTGATCATAGATGATAAGATTACGTAACTCCCCTGCGTCTTTGTATATATGAAATGATCTTAATATATATAATCATTAATTCATCAAGAGATTATTAATTAAAGTATTAAAAATTTCAAAGGCCCTTAGCTTAATCCAAGCTAGCTAGCTAGTGTGTTCTGTTATAGAGACCAGATGGAACATAAAGTTGCTGGCTTTCGCTGTCATGGATGATTATTATTAAGTGTTTTGAATAATATATATGCATGCGTTTCCAAGTTGAAGGCTTGACGTAATGGCATTGGAACACTATACAATACGTACACACCTATTGCCAACTATAAATACGTGTTGTAGTAAGTGAGTAACCATAATTGTCCACAGAAACATACATAAAAGTCTTTGCAGTTTCTGTGATAATACTTACCATATTTAGCTAGTCATGGTGGCTACGAGGATTACTTCCCATTTTTCAATCCTAATTCTACTCCTCCTAATCGGAGCATGCAGCGGGCAGCTGTCCGCGAATTTCTACTCTTCGTCATGTCCTAATCTCCTCTCTATTATTAAGACAGCCGTGACCTCGGCGGTGTCAAGTGAGGCTCGCATGGGCGCGTCCTTGCTTCGTCTCCATTTTCATGATTGCTTTGTCAATGCAAGTTCTATTAATATCTTGTCTCTTGCTACTTTCATACAGCATGCAGCTTATTAAATATATATATATGTGTTACGTTTTTAATTAATTATTTGAAACTGAAATGCATGCAGGGATGCGATGCATCAGTTTTGCTTGACGACACCGCGAATTTCACCGGAGAAAAGGGCGCTGGTCCGAATGCGAATTCGTTGAGAGGGTTCGATGTGATCGACACCATTAAAACCCAAGTTGAACGTTCGTGTCCTCGAGTGGTTTCTTGCGCTGATATTTTGGCTGTTGCGGCACGAGATGGTGTAGTAGCGGTAATTAGTATATATTATTAATCCAAAATCTTAGGAAATTAATTAAATAAATATATAAATTTATTTATATGATAAATAACCATACGTTTGTGTATTGATTGATTCAGCTGCAAGGCCCTAGTTGGTCTGTTGCACTGGGGAGAAGGGACTCAACCACCGCAAGTTTGAGTGCCGCAAACAGCCAAATCCCCGGCCCAGCCTTGAACCTTAATGCACTTATTTCTTCCTTCTCTAACAAAGGCTTCACTGCCAGGGAACTAGTTGCCCTTTCAGGTAATTAAATATATATATATACACTAAATTACATTAATCAATTAATAATATTGAATATATAATATTAATACATGCAGCATAAACAATTCTATGTACATATTTATCAACAAACTGTTTTCAAATTAATCTAGCTTATAAACCAAATATTTGAGTGAGTATATATATATATATATATATGCAGGGTCTCACACAATAGGGCAGGCAAGATGCTCAACTTTCAGGAACAGACTTTACAATGAAGCCAACATAAACACCTCGTTCGCAGCGGCGTTAAGACCAAACTGCCCCAGCAGCGGTGGAGACAGCAACTTGTCGCCGTTGGATACCGTTAGCCCTGCAGTTTTCAACAACGATTACTTCAAGAATTTGTTGTCCTTGAAGGGGCTTCTCCATTCCGATCAGCAACTCTTCAACAACGGCTCCACCGACGCTCAAGTTAGCGCTTACTCTTCAAACTCCGCTACTTTCTTCAATGATTTCGCGAGTGCTATGGTCAAGATGTCGAATCTTAGCCCATTGACAGGATCCAATGGACAGATCAGGGCAAACTGTAGGAGAACCAATTAATTAGAAGATTATTCATGATTCGTATTGTATGTGGTTTAATACTTCAAAATTTTGTCTTTCATCGTTCGTTTCTGCTAGCTTGTTGAAAAAAAATAAGTTGATGTTCAACTAAAGGACATTAGCATAAATTATTTCCCATTTCTCGTTATTTAGTCTGTGACTTTGATCAGACGCATGCAATACAAAGATATATATTAAATTTTAATATAACATATGGGCAAAATTGCACTTTTTGGACATGTATATTTGTACGTATGTTGTTTTGTGACTTTCTATATATGATGTCAAATCAGTTTTAGTCATTTGTTTTTGCTTTTTAACAATTTTAACATTTTTTTATGGGGAGTGTCGAGTGTCAAAACTTTGTCGGCACCATATTAGTTTCACGTCGGAGAAAGAACTACAATTGAAAAAAAAAATGAAGAAAGCAAGCTAAAAGCTTAAATTAGACAAATAAATGATCGAAGTGACAAAGATATATGACCAAAAATACATTTTTCTAAAATATGATTAAAAGTTTATATATATATAATATAACTATGTTAGACTAAATATTTTCTCATTAAAAGTTATTATATAGTTGTTTTTATATGATTTATTTTTCAATAAAAATAAAAATATTAGGGAATTAAGGGGCAATTTACGGATGGGGTAATACAAGAACGTGATCTTGGACAAAATTTCGAAAACTAACACTCCAATGTGTATTTGAGTCCATTCAAATGTACACAAGAGAGTCATTTTAAAAAAAAAAAAAATTATGTTTGACCAAAGTTATTTTCCTAACTGTCCATCCAAGATAGATCCTTTTTAAGTTAAAGAGGATAAAACAGGGTCAGAAGAATCGAATTAATCTTAAGGAAAATTGATTTCATGTTTTAAATATGTATTGCTACCAATTAGTGACTTAAATTTGTCAACTAATGGCGAAAAGTAGAAAACCGCGTACCATAAAGTTTGCCACTGTTTAGAGTAAAAAGAAAAGGAAAAGAAAGGAGATTTAAAAAATTAAAGCAGGATGATTTTACTTTGTCGGGTCAACTTTTGCTCATAATTAAAGAATCATGTAATCGTGTACGCAAATGATATTAGTTAAACCAACTAATTAATTAAGTCTTAGACAATGGTCAAAGCGAAATTATACAGTATATATATAAATCCCAATTAATTAAGCTAAATTAATATATGCTCAGGAAACGGTCGTTTATAGAAATGATGCTAAAAGTCGACCATTTGCATGCCATGCATAGAATTCGAGGCCAAATAATTAGGGGTGGAATCGGGTCGGGATCCGTCCCGTAACCCCCTTACCCGATTCCCGTCCCGATAGGAATTGGGATATTTTTTTTCTCCCGATCCCGCACCCGAGATGTGTCGGGACCCGAATGTTCGGGATCCCGAACATTCGAGATCCCGTCGGGTCGGGAGATGGTAATCCCGAATAATATTTTTTTAAAAAAAATCTAAGAAAATATTTTTTTGAAAAAAATTTATGAAAAAAATCAAACAATTTCTTAATACATTAAATAAATTAAAATTTCTTTATATATAACCATTAAAAAACTAAAACATTTTTTTAGTACATTACAAATAAACTAAAACAACTACTTGATTAATAAAAAAACATATAATTATTCATAATAATAAAAAATAAAAAATAAAAAATTATAACTCAATGTTAATATTAAAAAAGATAAATATAAAAAAATTATATGGTATATAATTATAAAACATTAATATTAAAACGTAAAATTAAAAAAAAATTATTTTTTTAATTAAAAAATATTATTAAAAAAATTATTTTTATATTCGGGTCGGGTCGAAAATCCCGTCGGGAAGGGTTGCCAATCCCGATCCCAACATTGATCGGGTCGGAAAAAATCCCGAACACTCGGATCAGGACAAGTTCGGGACGGGAAATAATCGGGACGGGAACGGGTTGGGAATCGGGACAGGTCGGGATTTTTGTAAAATTTGTCACCCCTACAAATAATGATAACTAGCAACCTGGACACACGCGTTGTGTGTGTAACAAATGAATAAGTAATTGTTGTTTGCAATTTTTGTAAATTTAAGATTAATTCAAAATTTAATTCAAGTACTTTGTTGATTGCGTAAATAATATCCGAAATTCAAAAGTACGACAATTTAATCTCAAATTACAAATTATTATGACAATTTTTTAAAAAAATTATACTTATCAAGTAAGAAATTAGATATATATGCAGTGACATAAACTCCAATAAGAAAAATTAAGAGTCAATATTTAATACAAACTGATGTGAAAATTTTGCAAATTCACTACTTGGAATCCAAAAGATCAAAATGAGTTTCCATCTTGAATTCAATAGCTCTATGTCACTGAAGGTTGGAGTCAATTGAATCTGGTTGCATATCCTCAGTTCGTTGAATGTGTTTGAAATTTAAACAATGAAATCTCAATATTTTAGTGCAAATTTGTGGCTATCATTCACCATTTCAGTAGTTCAAGCAGCATTAATCCCATCCCACCTTCAAAATATCAAAAAAATAAAAAGCAAGTTTAGCCTACTAATAGAACTACAAATAAATCCATCCGAAAGAAAGTTTTTGTACTTAAACATATATTAATCCAATTAGGTTCCCATCAAACAATCTATGTAATTATTACTTGGGCAACAAATTATAATCACTATAACTCATTAGAACTTTAAAAGGATAAACACAACAATCAATTAATACATCCAATACCCCAAATTAACAAAAGAATTACGCAAAATTTTAAATGACAGCATTTTATAGGCTCACTCCGTCAATCTGGAATTCAAAGTTGGCAGCAAACTACATTAATGCAACTCATACTTGAAAATTATATGAAAATCGATAATACTAAACCACCGGATCGATTACAAAAGCAAAAGTAATACATATAGTCACATAACAATGACATCCACTAAAAATCAAAATCAAAATAAGTTATATTAGAAAATTATATATCCTTTTAAAAATACAAAAAATATCCACTTAACAATGAGGATATTCAATTTAGCCTGATATTTTTCCGATTTCTCCAAATCTAGTGAACAAACCATCTATTTCCCAATCGCGAGAAGAATAAATAAATGAACCATCTATTTCTAGTTGCAATATTGCAAATTCAGTTAAAAGAAAATATATAACTTTTTCCACAAAATTTTTAAATGGGTTTAATCCGTGATTTTTCCATGTTAGAACTTCCATACTGTCCCGACATCGATAAGAGAGATTTTATTCGAGAAGGATAAGAAATTACTCGCGAGTTCTTCCTTGAAGCTCAACAAGGAGTGTTGAATTAACTATGTGTAGTGGTTGGATTTTGCCCCCTTCCGCTGGTCTTTCGTCCATTGCCTATGATCTCAGCCCGTCTGCTGCTAGGTCCGGGAATGGAGAAACGACCCATGCGAGCACGAACCAAAAGAAGGCCCCAAAATTTATACCCTGCTCCTACTAATCAAAAGAGCTTAAATTATCGCATAAATTATCTTTTGTTTCTTTTTTGTGTTCAGATTGTTAATTTCTTAGTATACTTGGGATGAAAATACGAAGTGACCGTGGTTTGAGCTTTTATTTTGAATAAAATATATCTTTTCTAACTAATAAACAAACAACAAACTCATGTCCCTTACCTCAAGTGTGATTAGTTACACAAAAAACGTAATTATCATTCCAAATGTAATCTCAAGAACAGCACTCAATTCTTGAATTTCTCATATCTCAAACTAATTATTCTGGACTAAATGATGCCATGAAAGAGACCATTTTTCATGGTCGACCAAGTAAAGTTGAAATTTTGAAAGTTCAGGTTTCAATACAATGGAAAATAAATCACTTTGAGACAACTTGATCTTGGAAAAAATACACCTAAAACAGGTTACAGTTTCCAACTTTTGACATTGCCAATTAAAATATATGATTTTAGTATGAAAAACATAATAAATTGTTAGACAACCATTAGTCCTATCAAATTCTCATTGGAATATTTTATACCAAAATATGAATTCTTAATAAATACTAGCAACCCGGGCACACGCGTTGCGTGTGTAACGAAATGAATAAGTAATTGTTGTTTAAAATTTTTGTAAATTTAAGATTAATTCAAAATTTAATTCAAGTACTTTGTTGATTGCGTAAACAATATCCGAATTTGAAAAGTACGACAATTTAATCTCAAATTACAAATGATTATGACAAATTTTTTTAAATTTATACTTATCAAGTAAGAAATTAGATATATGTGACATAAACTCCAATAAAAAAAATTAAGAGTCAATATTTAACACAAATTGATGTGAAACTTTTGCAAATTCACTAATTGGAATCCAAAAGAAAATGAGTTTTCATCTTGAATTCAATAGCTCTATGTCACTGAAGGTTGCAGCCAATTGAATCTGGTTGCATATCATCAGTTCGTTGAATGTTTTTGAAATTAAAACAATTAAATCTCAATATTTTAGTGCAAATTTGTGGCTACCATTCACCATTTCAGTAGTTCAAGCAGCAATCTCATCCCACCTTCAAAATATCCAAAAAAAAAAACAAAAAAAACAAGTTTTGCCTACTAAGAAGTACAAATAAATCAATCCGGAAGAAAGTTTTTGTACTTAAACATATATTAATCCAATTAGGTTCCCATCAAACAATCTATGTAATTATTACTTGGGCAACAAATTATAATTACTATAACTCATTAGAACTTTAGAAAGATAAACACAACAATCAATTAATACATCCAATACCCAAAATTAACAAAAAAATACGCAAAATTTTAAATGATAGCATTTTATAGGCTCACTCCGTCAATCTGGAATTCAAAGTTGGGAGCAAAATACATTAATGCAACTCATACTTGAAAATTATATGAAAATCGATAATACTAAACCACCGGATCGATTACAAAAGCAGAAGTAATACATATAGTCACATAACAATGACATCCAGTAAAAATAAAAATCAAAATAATTTATATTAGAAAATTATATATCCTTTTAAAAATTACAAAAAATATGCACTTAACAATGAGGATATTCAATTTAGCCTAATATTTTTCCGATTTCTCCAAATCTAGTGAACAATCCATCTATTTTTCAATCACGAGAAGAATAAATAAACGAACCATCTATTTCTAGTTGCAATATTGCAAATTCAGTTAAAAGAAAATATGTAAATTTTACCACAAAATTTTTAAATGGGTTTAATCCGTAGTTTTTTTATGTTAGAACTTCCATACTGTCCCGACATCGATAAAAGAGATTTTATTCGAGAAGGATAAGAAATTACTCGCGAGTTCTTCCTTGAAGCTCCACAAGGAGTGTTGAATGAACTATGTGTAGTGGTTGGATTTTGCACCCTTCCGCTGGTATTTCGTCCATTGCCTATGATCTCCGCCCGTCTGCTGCTAGGTTCGGGAATGGAGAAACGACCCATGCGAGCACGAACCAAAAGAAGGCCCCAAAATTTATACTCAGCTCCTACTAATCAAAAGAGCTTAAATTATCGCATAAATTATTTTTTGTTTCTTTTTTGTGTTCAGATTGTTAATTTCTTAGTATACTTGGGATGCAAATCCGAAGTGACCGTGGTTTGAGCGAATAAAATATATATTTTCTAACTAATAAACAAACAACAAACTCATATCCCTTACCTCATGTGTGATTTGTTACACGAAAAACGTAATTATCATCCCAAATGTAATCTCAAGAACATCACTCAATTCTTGGATTTCTCATATCTCAAACTAATTATTCGGTACCAAATGATGTCATGAAACCGTTTTTCATGGTCGACCAAGTAAAGTTGAAATTTTGGAAGTTCAAGTTCCAATACAATGGAAATAAATCACTTTGAGACAACTTGATCTTGGAAAAAATACACCTAAAACAGGTTACAGTTTCCAACTTTTTACATTGCCAATTAAAATATATGATTTTAGTATGAGAAACATAATAAATTGTTAGACAACCATTAGTCCTATCAATTTCTCATTGGAATATTTTATACCAAAATATGAATTCTTAATAAAGGTAATAAATTGTCAGACAACCCATATAAAAGAGACATACATTTGTATCTTGTTGATTCTCCACTTTGGGACAAACTTGTTTGTCCTTCATAAACATAATGAAACGCCAAAGGATCTTCTGCATAAATCTTCATTTTTTGGTTTGGTTACTTTTCTTCTTGAATCTCCAAAAATGTATCATAGTGTCAATTACATTAATATGTTGAAAGTTCATCCAATCCAACAAAACGACTCTACTTTAACAAATTCTTAGCCAACAATTGTGTCAACAATTCTAATGAAAAATTCAAAAAACAAGTGCATTCATTTTCTATCTACGACTATCCAATATTTATGACCTAATACCAGAGACACGTATTAATCATTGACTTTAAGTTATTGGAACTTAATACGTAAGAAAAGAAAATGCGAAAAAAAAACAAAAAAAGCTCATTTCATATAAAAACACATTGTAATGGCAGTCGAGGTAAACACGGCAGAGTAGAATCAAACCCAACAAAATTGGTTACATTACTTGGATTTACAGAATATTACAGAGTTATATCCATCATACTAAAACCAGTATTACACATTTAATCCAATAATATTCTTATAAAATTATTGAGCGAATTCAATCAACTTGAAATTGAAAGCGTAAACATAAATAATAAAATTAAATCCTCATCAAAGTTGAATCATATAAAGTAACTATTTTATGTCCTAAAATCAAACGATTGTTACTCACCGATTGTACGAACTGCTTCGTAAAAACCAAACAATAATAAAATCAATTGGAGTCTTTGATGAAATCTCTTATTTTTGTACAATTTTGAAGAAGAATAAAAAGAAGCGAAGCGGTACGGTGTGGAAGGGTTTCTTATTGAGAGCGATGGATTTGACTCTTGTATTGGGTGGATGTCCTCGGTTTTGGAGGAGAGAGTAGAAGCAGTTAATTAATTTATATGAATTTCAGATAATTGAAGGAATAAAATTTTAAATCCAAAAATACATTCGATGAATTTCAGATAATTTAAGGAATAAAATTTTAAATTCAAAAATGACACACCAACGTACAAAGACAGTTTGTATAATAGACTCATCTTAAATTAAATAGTAAAAGATAATAAATTGTCAGACAACCCATATAAAAGAGACATACATTTGTATCTTGTTGATTCTCCACTTTGGAACAAACTTGTTTGTCCTTCATAAACATAATGAAACGCCAAAGGATCTTCTGCATAAACCTTCATTTTTCGGTTTGGTTACTTTTCTTCTTGAATATCCAACTTGAAATGTATCATAGTGTCAATTACATTAATATGTTGAAAGTTCATCCAATATCCAACAAAACGACTCTATTTTAACAAATTCTTAGCCAACAATTGTGTCAACAATTCTAATGAAAAATTCAAAAAAAAAAAACAAATGCATTCATTTTTTATCTACGACTATCCAATTATGACTTGATACCAGAGACACGTATTAATCATTAACTTTAAGTTATTGGAACTTAATATGTAAGAAAAGAAAATGCGAAAAAAGAAAAAAGAAAAAAGCTCATTTCATAAAAAAAACATTGTAATCGCAGTTGAGGTAAACACGACAGAGTAGAATCAAACCAACAAAATTGGTTACATTACTTGGATTTATGGAATAGTACAGAGTTATATCCATCATACTGAAACCAGTATTACACATTTAATCTAATAATCTTCTTATAAAATTGCCCAGCGAATACAATAACTTGAAATTGAAATCTTAAACATAAATAATAAAATCCTCACCAAAGTTTAATCATTGAATTAGTAACTATTTTTATGTCCTAAAATCAAATGATTGTTACTCACCGATTGTACGAACTGAAACAGTATAACTTCGTAAAAACCAAACAATAATAAAATCAATTAGAGTCTTTGATGAAATCTCTTATTTTTGGTCGATTTTGAAGAAGAATAGAAAGGAGCGAAGCGGTTAGGTGTGGAAGAGTTTCTTATTGAGAGCGATGGATTTGACTCGTGTATTGGGTGGATGTTCTCGGTTTCGGAGGGGAATTATTTACGAATTTAACCTTCATTTCCACACCACTTAGAAAATAACCTCTTCTTTTTTATTTAATTATTTTTACTATTTTACCCTTCTAAAATAATCCTATCCATAAACAATTGCAAAATTAATTATTTGGCTACTACTCTTCGTTTGACTTTCATACACCATATTATTTCTCATTCCAAAAATAATTCCCAACGGTTTTTGATAATGACACACAACGCACATCAAATATTAATTGAATGAAAAAAAGACAATAATTTAAATATATTCAATGCAATAAATATTAAATCAAATTTTAGTATAATCAAAACTTGATCTCATATCAGAATGAATTAATGAACCGTGTTAAAATGACATAAACACAATTTACTTTAATCATCAACATAGCTGTAACTTGTCATTTTTTTACAATACACATATGTCCATCTATTAAGATTATTCATTTAAAGAGAGTTCAAATCCCTAAACATTTTATGTGTGAAGAAAATTGTCATTTTTTAAATTAAATTAAAAAGAACATTATTTTAGTTAAAATTATTTATTTTCCTCTTGTATCCAAATACTCAGATACATAAATGCCCCTTCGACATCTATTAGTTATTCGTTCAAATGCTTCAGAAACTCAAGAATTAAAAAAAATACTAATAATATACTAAGTAAAATGGCATCAATCCTACACAAATTAATATTAGTAGAAGTTTTTTTAAGGGAAAAACAAACTTCATTCTATAATATCATACAATGTACAACTTCTTTTAACCAAAAAAGAAATTCGGAAAGTTCATTCCATAAAATATAAAATATTAGTAGAAGTTTGTCCTACTTAATTGACTTTTTTTTTTATTCAAGTTTAATGAATAAAAAAAATCGTATTATAGCATAAGAGATATACGTAGTAATATTTCACTTTCTTCCACAATAATAATATTTTTTTGTATTCACTATCAACACGTTATTATTGATATTCGAATCTTCACAAAATTAATAGATGGAGGATAATTAAATGAGAATATCATAAACGTAAGTAAAATGGCTGCATGTTGCGATGATCAGTGAACAATAACAAGAGTTTGAGTTTTTTTTTTTTTTTTTAGCTAGGGAAATCTATATAAATATAAAAGAATTTTTTTTGACGTAATAATATGAAAGAATTTTAGAAAAAATAAGTGTAATAAAAAAATTTGGAAGAATCAATAGACTGAAGTGGACAATAAATAATAGGAAGTCGCCAAAAAAATACCGTGCGGGAAAAAAATAGGATTTTGGGTTAATTGAGATTGAGTCATCCGTAAGGGCAATTTTGATATAAATTATATTATAATTTTAGATGAAGGTTAGTTTACAAAATAAAAAATTCAGAAGGTAAAAAATCTAAGAAATGAGTGAGAGAAGGTTATTTTTCAAATTGTCCCGTTGAAAATATATATTAGGCAAATGTTTTTTTTATCCAATAACTTGTCCGTTTTTTAGTTTTATCCATTAACTTTTCAAAGTTTGGTTTTGTTACTCTAACTTTTAATTTTTAGTGGTTTTAATCCAATTGCCGACATGACAGCTATACACGTCAGCATTTTTCGGTGTCATGTTGTCATTTTCCAATGTCACGTCAACATTTGGACCATAATGCCCAAAAACTAAAAGTTAGTGTACCAAAATCAAAATTTGAAAAGGTAATGGACCAAAACAAAAAAAGGACAAAGTTATTGGACCAAAAAAATATTTTTAGATTATATTATAACTAAACACCAAGAGGGATCGAACCAAAAATGGGAAGAAAAAAAAGAAAAAGAAAAGGCATTCCACAGTCTAGATATATATTCGAATAATATTCGCAATATATACTTGGCTATTAATGAAATGAAACTAACTAGCTGGAGTCAAGTTAATTTGTAGATTAATTAACATGAATTTTATTACAATTATACGTACCATGCAAGGTAACTTGCTTGTGAGTTCTATTGACCATATCAAATTAATTAAGGAAGCAGATCAGTAGACGAAATCTGTTCAACCATCGGATGTATATATTATCCCACAAGTAACCCATATGACTCCTTCAAATTCAAAATTATTTTATTTAATTACTTGGGTAATTCAACCAAAAATCCATGCATGCATTAATATTGATACGAAGTCATAGGAGAAAGTTTCTCAGGGAGCAGTTTGATTATATATTTAACTATTTTATAATCTTTCCTTGAGATACTATATATATATAGTCCCAACTCCATCAAATCAGCATGCAACAACAAATATTTCACACAATTATAATCTGATTCTTCCTCTATATCTCTGAAACAATTATATATATTGAAAATGGTTTCACGTAGCTGCTTGTATATTGGGGCCTTGACTATGTTCTCATTTGTAGCCATTGTGATTTCGGGCCCTCTCGATCCAAATTTCTACGATAAAGTATGCCCACAGGCTCTGCCAGCCATCAAACGGGTCGTGTCCGAGGCTCTGCGCCAAGAAAGGCGCATGGGAGCTTCGTTGTTGCGTCTGCATTTTCACGACTGTTTTGTCAATGTAAATATATACAACATATATATTTTCATCAACATATTAATATATATGTGCATGCAAGTTCAAAATTTTCATTGATTATATATATATATATATATATTACAGGGTTGCGATGGTTCCATTCTTTTGGACTCGACTTCAAGCTTCACTAGCGAGAAGTTTTCTTTGGCTAACAACAACTCGGCTAGAGGGTTTGAAGTGGTGGACAGAATCAAGTGGGAGGTGGATAGAGTTTGCGGGCGTTCGGTGGTGTCCTGTGCCGATATTTTGGCAGTCGCAGCTCGTGACTCAGTTGTTGTTGTAAGTATTACTTGTATATAGGAAAAACTGCAATTTTAGGTTCTTATTTTTGACAATTTTAATTAGTACTTTTTTTTCGAAAATGCTTACGTGGCACTATACATGTCAGCTCCACATCAGCACTGCATTGATGCCTCATCAGCGCCACATCGGAAAAAGGACTAAAATTACCAAAAAAAAACAAAGATAACGAACTAAAACTGAAATCTGAAAACATAGAGGACTGATCAAATCGCAAAGTGCTAAATATACAGGACCAAAATTATTTTTTTTCTCCATATATATTACATGATGAATCATTAATGATGATCATATATATTCATGATATATATTGCAGCTAGGAGGGCCAGACTGGAAGGTACCGCTTGGAAGAAGAGATTCGACCACAGCAAGTATTACTAGAGCAGACGCAGATATCCCGGCACCATTCATGACTCTTCCTCAGTTGAAGGACAATTTCAAGAAACAAGGCCTGGACGTGAAAGACTTGGTGGTGCTCTCCGGTGGCCACACGTTGGGATTCTCTCAGTGCCGCGCCTTCAGAAGTCGCATTTACAACGACACAAACATCGATTCGGGCTTTGCGAGACAGCTACAGGTCATTTGTCCTCGTGTTGGAGGTGATTCCAACCTTGCTCCTTTGGATCCCACGCCTGCCCTTTTCGACACCAAATATTTTAGTTACTTGACCACGAGGAAGGGACTGTTGCAGTCGGATCAAGCGTTGTTTAACGGAGGTGAAACGGATTCTCTTGTGAAGGAGTACAGCTCGGACCTTGATGATTTTGCTGAGGACTTCGCGCAGTCGATGATCAAGATGGGTAATATCAAGCCACTGACGGGCAATCGAGGCCAGATTCGATCGAATTGCCGGAGGGCCAACTAATTCATGATACTTGATCATGAGTACGTACCAAGATGTTGCTGATCAGTAATTCTTGAAGCTGGTCGGTTTTATGATCATTTTTCATTTCTTTTCCGATCCCTTAGTATTCATTTTATATATGATAAAATAAACTCTGCCCAAATATTAATTGATCAGTGGTATTGTTATTGTTGTTATATAATTATGGACAAACATGTGCTTTACTTCAAAGGTAACCAACCCATCAGTTGTATTTATTAAATTACCTATTAATTTATTTTGATTCGTATAATATCATGCATCATATATATGTTGATTAATATATAGGGAAAAACATAGGGTAAAATGGAGCTGTGATTTCCATTAATGTCCCGATTATGTTTTGTTTTGTTTTTTTTTTTAATTAAAGGTGGCAATAGCCATTAATTTTATTGATATATAAGAGGAAACATTAATTACAAGGAGAGGATAAATTCTCAATAATGAAAACATGAAATGCATGCTAAGTGCCTAGCTAAAACATAAAGTGGATCGGAGTTAAATAAACTAATTAATTAAAGAACAAGCTGCCTAGCTAGATGATCAAAACAAACAAAACTAAGTCTTCCGAGGCCTGAGATTGTAACCCGAAGTTGTTATGATCTTCAACGCTTCTTCTTCATCAGAGTCCAGTCGATGTTCGTAAGATGACTCATGAGCAAAAGTACTCTACAATAATATTTATCATCCCAATAATTAGTACATATGTACAATCTCATAGTTATTGTACTATATATATAGTATATTCAAGGTCTTATCTATGCACTTTGCATGAGTACAGAAATAAAAAAAATGATAGAATAATTATAAAATATAAATTATATTAAAATAAAGATTGTTTATCACGCACGTGTTAATAAAATCTTTAACCAACCGTTGACTTGAAGGACATCTACTCTAATAGTTATATATAGTAAATAATGTTATTGGAAATGTTATATACTTATATAGGAAATTTCTCGATTCACTTAGCTTGTTCAAATAAATACGCAAGCACCTAGTTTTATTATCAAAATTTATATAATAGTATGCATCATATGTTTGATGCAATGTAATTAGAAAGAAATTAATATTTCTGAATTCATTGGAATCGTTTGTAACAATCGTTTTAATATTTCGATCAATATATATAATTGCTCTGTGGTGGAATATATATATATATATATATATATATATATATATATATATATGTGTGTGTGTGTGTGTGTGAGGACCTCGATTCTAATCAACTAATTTTAAATAGTAAAACAATCATCGACAAATAAATGAGCCAATTTTTTTTTTTATTAAAGGAACAGTGCCTCGCTCGAGCGGTAGAAAAATATTCGGCTCGAGCGAGACCATCTCGGGCTCAACTATAAAAATCAATTTTAAACTCGTTCTTCGACATACATCAATTCTAAGAATAATCGGGGTATAAAAATACATGCAGTATTATAAATCAACAATAAAAGCATGCTTCAATAAATAAGCGAGTTCTAAAAATTATTCGACTCTAAATCGACGCCTCACATCTATCATTCGATCCCAAGCTAACCATGTCGACTCTGACTAGCTCTTGCCCCTGTTGTCAAGTACACATACAAAACAAGACAACAGCCGGATAACTCCGGTGAGAATAAAATCCCAATAAAAGCGACGTAACATGCAATATCAAATAAATATGTCAAAATCTTGTTATAACATAAACATTCTTCGATGATAAATAAATATGAAATGCATGTGCTTAAAAATCGGGATTATCAAATCGGATAATCAAGGGAGACTCGATACTTCGGTTGGGATCCCGAGAACAAGATATCGTATCAACTCACCTACGCTTCCGATCGGGGTGGCAATACGTATCTCAATCCTCTAGACTTCGAGCAACTATATTGAGTATTCGGGTCGCTAGGCGTAACTCAACAACCTAGGCCACTCAAATATAGCTCCCGAATCATCTAAATCCTATCGGGAAAACTTAGCCCATTTCAAAATCAATGGATTTAGGCTCAAGATGAATGCACATGAAACAGATGCAATTAAATCAAATTAAAACGACAATTCTATTTATTCAGACATCAAAATATCGTAGATGTCATCTCATTAATTCATATATTCAAAATCATGAATATAATATCAAAAATCATTGAAATAATTCCAAATAAGCAAACTCATGCTTTTCAATTCGAATATATGCATCAATTAATTCAAACAATTTCATATAGACAAAATCATGTCTTTTAAGTAATATCGAAATCAATTAATCAGTCAAATTCTCATTCAATATCAAATAATCAAATAAACATGCAAGTATGTGATTTTAATCGGAAACTCGAGAACCTCATTCTCGCTCGAGTATTCATTTCCTTCGAAATCCACATCAGCTCATACCTCAATTTTCCAGTCTGAAAAAGCTCAAATCCTTACACTGCTGATTTCTGCCTCTAATTATCATCGACTAGCTTTCAATCTGCGAAAAATCATATAATGATCAAAAGTCAACCTTAGTCAACTGTGGTCAAACTTTGACCAAAAATTTCTGAACTTTAATGCGCTCTCACCGCTTAACGATTTTGAATCTCGACTCAAAACTTGGATATTTGAATTCATCTCGTTGAGACGATCAAAATTTGGTAACACATCGATGGTCGCCGAAAAATTTGGGGGAGGCGGCGACGCGGCGGCGATGAGCAAATCAACTCCAAAAATTCTGAATTTTGGCATGGTTGTAGATCTCGACGAGACGATTCCAACCATATAAACCACGACTGGAACGGAGGTACGACACGGCAGCGATCGGAGAAAAACAGGGCGGCGGCGGTGGCGGTTTAAAAACTCCGATCTGCACCAAATATGCTGAAATAATCTACCAAAAGCTAGGGATATGTTCTACCCATCATCTACTATCATTTAGCAACTCGAAAACTAACAAAAACGAGCTCGAAATCGCAAAATCAAATCGAAGAAGACGATGAACAGTACCGAGAAACTTCTGTGCAGATTTTGTCCGTTCATTCTCACTTTTCCAGTGATCCAACCGTCCGATCTTTGATTTCTTTACACCAATAGCTTTGTCTGGATGTTGGCTACAAAGTGACTAATCAGATCTTTGATCGGAGCTCCGGTGAATGTCCAGAAAAATCAAAAACATTGACTGATATAGTACCCACGAAAATTCTGTGCAGAACTCGTCTGTTATTTCTCATTTTCCTGGCGATCCAACCATTGGATTTTCGATTTATTTATACTAATAGATTCATCTTGATCTTGGCTACAATCTGACCGTTCGGATCTTCGATCGGGTCTTCGGTGAATGGCCGGAAAAATAAAAAAACTACGGCTGCTACAGTAAAGTCGAGAAAATGGGAAAAATTGGGGAAAAAATCTTGATCCGTGTTTTCTCAGTGTGATTTTTCTATTTATATTAACCCGATATTTTCGGGTCTTGAACTAATTTATTTGATACCCAACTGGTAAAAATTAGTCCTAAATCTGATATTTTCCGGTACATGCACCCAACATCAATAACATCATTTTTCTGAAATTATACACTTTGACCAATCAATTGAACTCATAAATTTCTAATTTAATTTCTAAGTTCAACTTAGACTCGGACCAGTCATCTCAGTCAATATTTTCCCAAATTAAATTTATCTGGCATAAATAATTATTTTTATTTTGATATCTCAATAATTATTTCAAAATGCCAAATAATACTAGATATCCAGAAATAGTCAAATTAATTGATTAACTTGTATATGTATTTTATAAATACACTCTATAATCTCATTAGCAATAATAATTATTTCATCAACTCAATAATTATTTTAATTGCTAATTAATTCGATAATTAATTTTTTGGGGCGTTACAATTCTCCCCCTCTAAGAATTGATTTCGTCCTCGAAATCGCATGCAATCTGAGCACATCAGATAAAGATCTGAAAGAATCTGTACTCAATCTTATTGCAATAAAGAAATTCGGATATCTCTAACTCATATCATGTTCTATCTTCCAAGTGATTTCTTCGACCTTCTTTAAGTCATTATACTGAAACAACTAGAATTGACTTGTTCTAGAACTACTTCTCTTTCGGTACGTAATCTGTATCTGTCATCGGTTATCGATCAATCAAAGTAGTTCAAAGTCTCATTCAATTCAGTCTCATCTCGCCAAAGTATAAAGGAACGAATCTTGTTCCATTATTAAAGTCTGAATCAAGACTTACAACTCTGACACATCTGTCTCGCACTGTTCTGATTCTATTCGGAATCATAATCACTTTCTCTGACATCTATGACCACATCAGGTCAAATCGTACTCTATCGCTGATGTATTTCATAATCATCATTCTCGAAATGAGAATAAAATTTGCAGTACTCATCGTATCTCGCTTCGAAAAGAGTCATCTCTAAACTTCTCTGGTATTTGTTCAAATCAGAACAATCAACCAAATCATGAATCTAGCCAACTAGTGCAAACTCTAGCACTACGGCTCGTGGAATATCCTCCCAAAACCATGAACATTCTGATCTAGCTTTCTGTCGGTCTGAAATAATATATTATACTCTGATAAGGCGAGGAAAAAAAAGTTTCTTGAATATCTAACTCTGACCTAAATTCAGTTATCAGATTTTAGCTGTCTGTCAGTTGATAGTGGATCAACCAAGAATACTTCGAAATCCTTTAACGAGTCAACAATTCCATCTTCAATCGATCAATCTTAATCTAGACTCAATACACAGTTTAGAATTCAGAGAAAACTTATGTCAATCAGACAGTTCCTAATATCCCAAACTCATATACTGAGTTAATCTTAATCAAATCGATATTCCTCTAATTTCTTCAAGTAAAAATTCGATCAATCAACATTTCGCAAAATTCCAAAATTCAATATCGGAAAGTTCTTTCTTCAATATCATTTCGTAGGATCACATATTCATCTGCGAGTCACAATATGTTCTCGCAATCATGGAGCAATCACAAATCAAAACTCAAAAATTATCATCAAATTCTTCCCAATAACCATCAAATAATCGATCAGTAAGGCAAGTTTAAATCCCAAAATTTCTCATTCGATCATAAATCGTAAACAACATCGTATTAATCTCACCAATTGAAAGAACAACACTCGGGTATTCATCTATATGCTCTGGAACTTATTTAGTACTAGTTACACTAATTCAAGTTTCTTCTTCTTCTAATTCTCTCTTTTTGATCTCAAGTGTTAGTAATTCTTGCAATTGAGTTCGAATGCTGAAAAGAAGATGCAACATCTCTACTAACACTGCAATTCCAGTCTTATTTCTAAATTCAAAATTCTGCTCTTAGTCCACCAATAAAAATTTACCGCAAAGTTCCATAAATTCCCGAACAATCATCACAAAATCCAAAGAACAAAAGATAAATCCGTTATCATTGATTCATCGAGTAAATCATATCAATTCTTCTGAATCATCTGAAATATTCTTAAATCCTAGTCGAATCCACTGCAATTTGTTTCAAAATTTCTCAAAATACCTAAAATTGAACGATTTTCGGACATAATCTTTATCCGGATCGGTCAAACACTAAATTCAGATAGTGCTATCAATCTCTATCAGTTACGAGCCAACAAAATCGTATATACTGAAGATATAACTCAATTCATCAATGACTCTGAGAGTCAGAATCAAATCAATATCAACGAAAATCGCTAAATTCATGATTATCAATAGAAAGAATTCTGGACAACAAACTCTGCTAAGTGAAAACAACTCACTTGCATTTCAAAATCGTGGGTGAATACTTCATATCAGGCTCGAAGAATAAGGAAAACGAGCCAATCAATCAATATAAAATCAAGTAATCACTCATCAACAGGTACGACATAATGCCCATCATCAAGACAAACCAAAATCATGGTTGCCAACGTGGCCTCAATCACGAGGAGTCCGCACGCACTCATCGATTAGGACTCAGTCCTAAGGCATATTCGAATGTCGCAACAAATAAATCTAGATCACCAAGAAATCAGATAATCAAAATTCACCCGAATCAATATCAATGTCCAGAAAGAAATTTCAATTTCTCAATAATTACGAATTTCTGAAATTCAGACTCGGAATTTCAATCGATGTCAAATGGCAATAATTATCAAAGTCAACGTCATGCGAATCAAAGTTGCATAACTAAAATAGGACTCAAGAATCTTCAGATTAATCGAAGAAAGGCTCAACTGTAACTGAATTCGGTGTCATCCCAAAAACACTAATTTCATCCTCTTATTCTATAGAAAAAATATTTTCTCCTCAACATTTCTCAAATTCATGTCTTTCCAAAATATCAATCATAATAACTCCTCAAACCAATTCAATACTAGAAATTCATACAAGTTTTCTTAAGACCCAATAAAACATTATTTTCCCAAATAACAATATTGGTTACATCAATGAAATCTCGATATCATCGATTGGGACCTAATCGAATTTTCAAAATATTCAATTAATCCTAATATTCCCAAAAGTTTAACATAAAAGTGCTGATATTCTTACATTCACAAATAACTTTCAAAAATATTGCAAACTTAGATCAATTCTCAATAATTCAATCATTTATCAGCATCTAATCACAATAGATCCAAGCAATCGGACACAGTCTGTTCATTCATATATATCAATCTCATAATGCTATAAATATAAACATCAACTCAAAAGACATAATCAACTTAATGTCCTTACTGAGTACATCGGGATCTCAATTCATTTCTACTCAATCTCTTATTAACGAACACAATCAAGTTTATCATTCCTGATAAATCTATCGTCTATTCCGAATGGGCGTTTTGAAACATCTAGTTTTGATCTCAGAGTATTATAAAACACTCACTCAAAACTTACACCACATTATTCAAATCAACGAGTCAGGATCAATAAATTCTTACCTCGAGAATTCTTACAGGTTCATTACAATGGATGATCAAATCTGATCTCGTTCTGAAATTTTATGAAATCCTTAATATCGAAGTTCTATCTCTGTTCTGTCTAAAGGTTCATCTGACGCAAATCAATTCAAACATTGCTAAAGATTAAAATATCAACTCTTACCTCGATCAATCTAAGCCACAATAAACTTCGAGTGGTTTTTAATTCAATTTCCTCAAGAAGGAACATCATTTATTCATATTCTAGATCATCTCATCTTTCATCAATACCATTTCTCAATTTCTAGAGTATACAATTCTTCGCTCAACAAGGAGATTTAGTTGATAACGTCAGAGATATAACAATTCAGAATATCATAATAAAATCTCACTTGCCATCATACTCTCCTCAACAAATTCATGAACATAAAAATCTTTCCAAAACGTCAATTCTCATAGCGAGCAATCTAATCATCACAATTCAAATCTGGTTTGCTAGCTATCTTAACCATATCGGCTTAACAATTATAATCTCAAATAATCACAAGCACAAATCTCGAAATATCAAAATCATCAACTCTGTTTCGATCATCCTCTAATCATCATACTCATGTAATCGCATGAGTGTTTAAATTCTCATCTCGAATTCAGTTCTGATACTCTTTCATATAATGCATGCTTTTAAAATCAATTCACATAATCAAATAGGCACATAATTCTGAATCAGTAAAGCATGCTCGCATGTAATTCAAGTAATCAAACAATGAAATTAATCACATGTGAAATAAAATAATTCAAGCAGACTCGATCTACCCCACTCACTCACTTCTATTCTAGTCCAAGAATCTTATCGCTCTGATACCACTTAATGTGAGGACCTCGATTCTAATCAACTAATTTCAAATAGTAAAATAATCATCGACAAATAAATGAGCCAATTTTTTTTTTTTTTAAAGGAACAGTGCCTCGCTCGAGCGGTAGAAAAATATTCGGCTCGAGCGAGACCATCTCGGGCTCAACTATAAAAATCAATTTTAAACTCGTTCTTCGACATACATCAATTCTAAGAATAATCGGGGTATAAAAATACATGCAGTATTATAAATCAACAATAAAAGCATGCTTCAATAAATAACCGAGTTCTAAAAATTATTCGACTCTAAATCGACGCCTCACATCTATCATTCGATCCCAAGCTAACCATGTCGACTCTGACTAGCTCCTGCCCCACCTGTTGTCAAGTACACATACAAAACAAGACAACAGCCGGATAACTCCGGTGAGAATAAAATCCCAATAAAAGCGACGTAATATGCAATATCAAATAAATATTTCAAAATCATGTTATAACATAAACATTCTTCGATGATAAATAAATATGAAATGCATGTGCTTAAAAATCGGGATTATCAAATCGGATAATCAAGGGAGACTCGATACTTCGGTTGGGATCCCGAGAACAAGATATCGTATCAACTCACCTACGCTCCCGATCGGGGTGGCAATACGTATCTCAATCCTCTAGACTTCGAGCAACTATAATGAGTATTCGGGTCGCTAGGCGTAACTCAACAACCTAGGCCACTCAAATATAGCTCCCGAATCTTCTAAATCCTATCGGGGCAACTCAACCCATTTCAAAATCAATGTATTTAGGCTCATGATGAATGCACATTAAACAGATGCAATTAAATCTAATTAAAACGACAATTCTATTTATTCAGACATCAAAATATCGTAGATGTCATCTCATTAATTCATATATTCAAAATCATGAATATAATATCAAAAATCATTGAAATAATTCCAAATAAGCAAACTCATGCTTTTCAATTCGAATATATGCATCAATTAATTCAAACAATTTCATATAGACAAAATCGTGTCTTTTAAGTAATATCGAAATCAATTAATCAGTCAAATTCTCATTCAATATCAAATAATCAAATAAACATGCAAGTATGTGATTTTAATCGGAAACTCGAGAACCTCATTCTCGCTCGAGCATTTATTCCCTTCGAAATCCACATCAGCTCATACCTCAATTTTCCAATCTAAAAAAGTTCAAATCCTTACACTGCTGATTTCTGCCTCTAATTATCATCGACTAGCTTTCAATCTGCGAAAAATCATATAATGATCAAAAGTCAACCTTAGTCAACTGTGGTCAAACTTTGACCAAAAATTTCTGAACTTTAATGCGCTCTCACCACTTAACGATTTTGAATCTCGACTCGAAACTTGAATATTTGAATTCATCTCGTTGAGACGATCAAAATTAGGTAACACATCGATGGTCGCCGGAAAATTTGGGGGAGGCGGCGACGCGGCGGCGATGAGCAAATCAACTCCAAAAATTCTGAATTTTGGCATGGTTGTAGATCTCGACGAGACGATTCCAACCAAATAAGCCACGATCGGAACGGAGGTCCGACGCGGCGTCGATCGGAGAAAAACGGGGCGGCGGCGGTGGCGGTTTAAAAACTTCGATCTGCACCAAATATGCCGAAATAATCTACCAAAAGCTACGGAAATGTTCTACCCATCATCTACTATCATTTAGCAACTCGAAAACTAACAAAAACGAGCTCGAAATCGCAAAATCAAATCGAAGAAGACGATGAACAGTACCGAGAAAATTCTGTGCAGATTTCGTCCGTTCATTCTTACTTTCCCGGCGATCCAACCGTCCGATCTTTGATTTCTTTACACCAATAGCTTCGTCTGGATGTTGGCTACAAAGTGACCGATCGGATCTTTGATCAGTACTCTGGTGAACGTCCAGAAAAATCAAAAACTTTGACTGCTACAGTACCCACGAAAATTCTGTGCACAACTAGTCTGTTATTTCTCATTTTTCCGGCGATCCAACCGTTGGATTTTCGATTTATTTATACCAATAGATTCATCTTGATCTTGGCTAGAATCTGACCGTTCGGATCTTTGATCGGGTCTCCGGTGAACGGCCGGAAAAATAAAAAAAAACTACGGCTGCTACAGTAAAGTCGAGAAAATGGGAAAAATTGGGGAAAAAATCTTGATCCGTGTTTTCTCAGTGTGGGTTTTCTATTTATAGTAACCTGATATTTTCGGGTCTCGGACTAATTTATTTGATACCCAACTGGTAAAAATTAGTCCTAAATCTGATATTTTTCGCTACACGCACCCAACATCAATAACATCATTTTTCTGAAATTATACGCTTTGACCAGTCAATTGAACTCATAAATTTCCAATTTAATTTCTAAGTCCAACTTAGACTCGGACCAGTCATCTCAGTCAATATTTTCCCAAATTAAATTTATCTGGCATAAATAATTATTTTTATTTCGATATCTCAATAATTATTTCAAAATGCCAAATAATACCAGATATCCAGAAATAGTCAAATTAATTGATTAACTGGTATGTGTATTTTATAAATACACTCTATAATCTCATTAGCAATAATAATTATTTCATCAACTCAATAATTATTTTAATTTCTAATTAATTCGATAATTAATTTTTTGGGACGTTACTATATATATATATATATAGGTATAGACACACGTGTTATATATGCAACATCCATTAATTTATATTGGGATCGATAGGCGCCGTGGACCCTATGGTAGCTGCAAGTTCTTTTCGTTCTTCATTTCATTGATGATAAATATTAATGTGTTTCTTCCTTCTTCGTCACCATTATTTATCATTTAATAAATGTTGAAATTTAGATTTTTTTTAGGTTGTCTTTTTTATTAAAAAAAAATGGAATTTCCTGCCAATATTTGGAATTGTTTTTTTTCCTTTGGCCTTATAACTGAAATCTTGAAATCATGAAAAAATATGAAACCGTCTCACACATTAATTTTTGTTAGATAGATTTGATCTTATTTGACTCATAAAAAAAATATTATATATTACTTATATTGCAATATTATTTTTCACCATAAATATGAATTAAATCGACTCATATATCACATATATTTGTGTGTGTGCTACCGTCTCCCAACCAAGAAACTTCATTCAAACAGTGTCGGTTCACCTACTTTAGAGTTTATTTGTCTCTTAATATTGCTTATTCTTTTCTTTGTAAAGTATATTAATATAAGAGTAAAACTCGTATGAGACAGTCTCATTCGTGAGACGGGTTAACCCTATTCATAATTTTTTTTTATGGATAACTCTATCCATATTTATAATAAATATAAGTAATATTTTTAGTATAAAATGTAATACTTTTTAATGAATAACACATATAAGAGACTCGTCTAAAAAAAATGACCCTTGAAACCGTCTCATATGAGTTTTTCTCATTAATATATTGGAGCATATTGGAGCAATGCGCTATGTTCATTTAATATATATTATTTTATTTTATATACTTTAAGTAGATTTATTTCACATAAATATTATAATATTTTGTGGTCATGGACTTTTATAATTTGAGAAGGACAATTCTATATAAAAAAAAACGTCATTAATAAAATCTGGAAAATTTTCATACTTATTAATAAATAAATTAGTGCATCTTGGCTCATGACACACGCATAAATATAAAAAAAATTGTGTAAAATATTTTTTTAAAAAAATATAGTGATTATATTAAAATTAAAAAATAAAAATGGTTTTTACAATAAATTTTTATATTATGCATGATATTATTATTTAAAAATTCATAAGTGTTGATAAAATATATAAATAAATAATTTTATTAGGATATGGTAGTTATATATGATATACAATTTTACTAAAATAATTTCTTATGGTATCTGTTTATTAAATAGAAATGGAATAGTTTTGTAATTTGAGGAGATGAGTACTCCTTTTTGTTTATCAAAAAACGCAACATCATAAACAAACGCAACATCACATTAAAATTGATTATTCTAAGTAGAGCTGGCATATCAGATCAAAATACCGAGTTTTCGGTATATCGTACCGAAATATTTTCGATATACAGATATTTTTTCGATATACCGAATTTTTTTTCAATATCTATATGTTATAAATATGGATTTTTTCCGTACCAAAATTTCATAATTTCGATAGTATCAGTATAAATTTTTTAATAACCATATTTTTTATATTGTTGGTATCAAAGCGTAAGATGTGCTTTGATTGCGCAGCAATATATCAGCAATCGAATGTAATCACGCGATCAAACCAATCGAAAAACAATACAATAATGCATGAATGAAATCAAAGAACAAGAAGGTTTATAGTGGTTCGAATCGAATTGATTCTACGTCCACTTTTGGCCCAAGAAACCAAGGATCCACTCAATCAGTAAATGTATCTTGATTACAATTGCAATCAACTCAAGAGATCCAAGATCGATCACCAGAAAATAGAGAAGCTCGCATTCAAGACAAATCATCAAGAAAGGAAAAGACTCTCACTAATGTTTTCTCTCAATGCACGGCATATGCTTCCTCTATATTCTCTATGCCAAAAAAACCGATCAGGAATACTGTGTTGTATCGACCTTTTAATGCCTTGATCACCTACAACTCATCTCCATGCAAGGCTCAATAAACCAGCAGCAACAGAAGAAGTTATGGTAGTTACAACTGCTTCTGAACTCATCTCTCATCTGTCGTGGCATCCAGCTCAAAGTGTTGCATGTAATGTGGCATCCAACTCAAGTTTATTCTAAGGCAATCCAATACCACAAATCTTCACCTTGGATTTCCTTAGAATCTTGGACCAAAACAAAACCATTTCCTAAGATGTTTCTAATAACATCCCAACATTGATCTTATTCAAACAATGCTGGAATTTGGTTTTGGCCAGAGGTTTGGTAAGCATATCAGCAGTGTTTTCATCTGTGGAGACTTTTTGTAACTTCACTTCTCCTTGCTCCACCATATCCCTTATGAAATGTAAACGAATATCAATATGCTTCGTCCTCTCGCGGTGCATAGGATTCTTGGTTAGGTGTAATGCGCTTTGGCTGTCAGTGTAAATCAACACTTATATCTTCTTTCGTAACAACTCAGACAAGATCACTTTCAACCACATTCCCTCCTTAACTGCCTCAGTAATAGCAACATACTCTGCTTCTGTTGTGGACAAAGCCACTATAGCTTGTAGTGTCCAACTGATCACACATCCATTATAGATGAAAGTATATCCTGTTATGGACCTTCTTTTGTCAAGATCCCCTGCATAATCAGCATCCACATATCCTACCAATCCTTCTTGAGAATTGCAAGCTCCACCATAAACAAGACCATTACTCTTGCTTCCATTTAGGTACCTCAAAATCCATTTAACAGCCTCCCAGTGAATCTTTCCTGGTTTAGCCATGAATCTACTCACTAAAATCACAGCATAAGCTATATCTGGTCTTGTACAGACCATGGCATACATTAGGCTGCCGGTGGCATTGGAATATGGTATCCTTTCCATGAATGAAAGTTCCTCCTCTAATTTTGTACATTGATCAGAAGATAATCTGAAATGGTTTGCCAATGGTGTAGTAACTGCCTTTGATTGAAGCATTCCAAACTTGGTTACAATCTTGTGGAAATAATCTGATTGATCAACATGTAGGAGTCTATCTCTTCTCTTTCTCCTTATGTTCATACCAAGGATCTTTCTTGCAGACCCTAAGTCCTTCATCTCAAATTCTGATTTGAGATTATCTTTGAGCTTCTTGATCTCCATTCTTTCTTCACATGTTATTAGCATGTCATCAACATAAAGTAGTAGATAAATGATGGAACATCCAGGTGCCATCTTGTAATACACACAGCTATCAAGTTCACTCCTCTTGAAAGAATTACAGATCATGAAGCTGTCAAATCTTCTATACCACTGCCTTGAGGATTGCTTTAAACCATAAAGTGACTTCTGTAATAGACACACTTTGGATTCTTGCCCTGGTACCTCAAAACCCTCAGGTTGTCTCATGTATATAGTCTCACTTAGAGTGTCATGGAGGAAAGCTGTTCTTACATCCATTTGGTCAAGCTCCAGCTCTAGCTCAGCTGTCAAGGGAAGAAGTATCCTAATGGATGTGTGTTTGACCACTGGTGAAAATATCTCAGTGAAATCGACTCCCTCCTTTTGTGTAAATCCCTTGGCCACTAGCCTAGCCTTAAATCTATTCTGCTCAACCCCTGGAGTCCCCTGTTTGATCTTGAAAATCCATTTGCTTCCTACCACCTTTCTGTTTTTAGGAGGCTCCACCAGTTTCCATGTTTCATTCTTCTTTAAAGAATTTATTTCTTCAAACATAGCTGCCTTCCATTTATCCCTATGTTTGCCATTTATTGCCTCTTTAAAAGAGGCAGGCTCATCTTCATTTAGATCCTCAGAGACATTTAGAGCATAAGCAATCAAATCTGCATAGCCATATCTTTCTGGTGGTTTGATTTTCCTTCTAACCCTATCTTTGGCAAGTGCATAATCATCCAAATCAGATTTATGATCATGATGATCAGTGTCTTGGTCCATAAATTCATCTGTGAATGACTGAGGATGGTTTTCTTGTGATTCCATCATAACATGCTCATTTTGATTCGATGGCTTTTCTGATCCAGCCATGACATCATTTGATGAGTCATCCAGCATCTCATCTTCCTTGAAAGTAATGTCCCTGCTTATTACAGCCTTTCCACCCCCATTTTTTGAGATCCATATTCTATATCCTTTGGTGCCTTCTGGATATCCTAGGAATCTACACTTCTTGGCCCTTGCTTGCAATTTTCCCTCATTTACATGAATATATGCAGTACATCCAAATATTCTGAGTGATTGGTAATCTCCAAGCTTACCTGACCAAACTTCAGTGGGAGTTTTAAACATTAGAGCTGCAGAAGGGCATTTGTTAATAAGATGACATGCTGAAGCTGCAGCCTCTCCCCAAAAACTTTCAGGGAGCTTTGCATTGGATAACATGCATCTTACTCTTTCAAGCAATGTCCTATTCATCCTCTCAGCAAGTCCATTCTGCTGCGGTGTATGCCTCACAGTGAGATGCATTGTTATTCCATTCCTTTTACATAGATCATTAAATTCCTTATTGAGATACTCTAAACCGTTATCAGTTCTAAGCCTTTTAATTCTCTTCCCTGACTGGTTTTCCACCAAAGCTTTCCAATCTTTGAACTTCTGCAGAGCCTCACTTTTGTGTTTCATGGTATATAGCCATACTTTTCTGGAGTAATCATCTATAAAGGTAATGAAATACCTTGAGCCTCCATGAGTCTGGTTATTGGCAGGCCCCCATATGCCCGAATGTATATAATCCAATGTACCTTTTGTGGTGTGCTGTCCCCTTTTGAACTTCACTTTTGTCTGCTTTCCTAGGACACAATGCTCACAAAAATCCAACTTGCTTATCTGATCCTTGCCAAAAACCCCTTTTTTGTTTAATTCAAACATTCCTTTCTCACTGATGTGGCCCAATCTAGCATGCCATAATTTCATTTTATCATTATGAGAGTTAGCATTCATAGCATAATCATCTGTGCAGGACCTTCCTTCCAATACATATAGTCCATTCTTTCTGATCCCTTTCATCACAACCATCATACCTTTGGTGACAGTTAGGACCCCATCCTTGGCTTTAAACTCATAGCCTGATTGTTCCAGCGTTCCAAGGGATATTAAGTTCCTCTTGAGGCCCGGCACAAACCTGACTTCTGTCAAGGTTTTACAGATGCCATTCTTGAGTTTCAACTTGATATTCCCTATGCCTTCAACTTGACAAGCTACATTGTTTCCCATAAGAACTTTTCCTCCATCAATTCTTTTGAAACAATCAAACCATTCCTTACATGGACTCATGTGGAAAGAACATCCTAAGTCAAGAATCCATTCATTTTCACACTTCCCGGTGGTGACCAGAAGAACATCTGCACTCTCATAACCTTCTTCAGCCACAGCCACATCTCCTGATGTTGATCCTTTATCATCATGTTTTTTGTTTCTTTCAGGGCAATCCCTTCTAAAATGCCCTTCTTTTTGACATAAGTAACATCTCTTTTTAAACTTTGTCCTTGATTTTGATCTCGATTTTCCTCTTGGCTTAAAATCCCTCTTATCTGATCTGCCTCTAACAAACAATCCCTGGCTTTGATCATCTGTAGTGGTCCCAAGTTTCTTGTTCAATTCCTTCGACCTCAATGCAGCATGTACTTCTTCCAAAGTTATAGATTCTCTACCATAGATCATCGTATCTCTGAGATTATCATATATATATATCAGGAAGTGATCTTAGTAGCAGCAGGGCCTGATCTTCATCTTCAACTTTGATCTCAATATTTTCAAGATCTAAAATGATTTTGTTAAAATCATCTATGTGATCTTCGATTGATTTTCCATGTTGCATCTTGAACGTATATAGTTTTTTCTTGAGGAAAAGTCTATTTGCCAGGGACTTCGTCATATATAGATGCTCGAGTTTCAACCAGATTGCTGCCGCAGATGTTTCCTTCGAAACTTCACGCAATACCTTATCACCTAGGCTCAATATCAGGGCACTATGGGCCTTAACAAGAACGTCTTTCTTGTCTAATTCTTTCACCATCTCGGGCATATGCTCATCTCCCAGGAGTGCATCTTCAACTCCGTTCTGCACCAAGAATGCCCTCATCTTCAACCTCCATAAACCAAAATCATTCTTGCCCGTAAATTTCTCGATATCGAATCGTGTGGTGCCCATTTTGAATCTTCAGTCTCTGATACCAGTTTGTTGGTATCAAAGCGTAAGATGTGCTTTGATTGCGCAGCAATATATCAGCAATCGAATGTAATCACGTGATCAAACCAATCGAAAAACAATACAATCATGCATGAATGAAATCAAAGAACAAGAAGGTTTATAGTGGTTCGAATCGAATTGATTTACGTCCACTTTTGGCCCAAGAAACCAAGGAATCCACTCAATCAGTAAATGTATCTTGATTACAATTACAATCAAATCAAGAAATCCAAGATCGATCACCAGAAAATAGAGAAGTTCGCATTCAAGACAAATCATCAAGAAAGGAAAAGACTCTCACTAATGTTTTCTCTCAATGCACATCATATGCTTCCTCTATATTCTCTATGCCAAAAAAACCGATCAGGAATACTGTGTTGTATCGACCTTTTAATGCCTTGATCACCTACAGCTCATCTCCATGCAAGGCTCAATAAACCAGCAGCAACAGAAGAAGTTATGGTAGTTACAACTGCTTCTGAACTCATCTCTCATCTGCCGTGGTATCCAGCTCAAAGTGTTGCATGTGATGTGGCATCCAACTCAAGTTTATTCTAAGGCAATCCAATACCACATATACAATATACCGAAAAACCATCCCTAACTCTAAGTCCATTGACGACCTTAACATATATATATAGATGTAGGCATATAGCTAGGTAAATAACTTATATCTGAACATGTTGACTTAAGAAAATGAGATGTGAATTAATTTTTACATGTTAAATCTAATATTTAGGAATGACAAAAATCGATAACCCTAGTCCAAGTTTATTTCTAAAATCATTTGCCCTTATTTCTAACATCTAGGGGAAAATTAAAATTTGCAATTTTTCTGGTTCTAGATTGTTATGAAAATGATATATATATATAGTGGGACAATATCGGAAAAATGATTGAAGTGTACAAGTAATTTTCGATTTTCTTCAAGGTTATGGAAGTAGCAAATAAGAGCGTTCGCACATGCAGAGAATCCAAATAAGAAATAAGTGTCAGAAAAATAATCAATTTGATATATAACCAACGTATATAATTTTTCCTTTTACATTAAACTGACTGCTGCGGTACTCATACTTTGCAAATATTAACTGTCTAATTTCACAGTGATCATCCAATTACGCCCAACACAATTTGCACCACTACTACAAGTAAAATATATATATATATGAGCTAGCTAGCTACCTATATATATCCTAACTACTTTCACATGTAATATTAGGAATTATAGATGAAATACAACAAAGGGCGATGAATGAATCCAGAGACCACAAACCACAAGAAAAATGAAAAGCAAAAGCCAACCCAAGACACGATCAATAAAGTAATAATTATAATATTGCATCATATATATATATATATATATATAGACTATAGTAGTAATTAATATAAGGAAAATTAATTGAAGACCTTAGGCAAACTCCAGCCCGGATACTCGATGGATCCCATCACAACCCTCTAGAGAACCCAGCTCAAAAATCGTCTGGGCTTGTGAAGATCCGCAGTAACTGGTGTGATTCCTGAATCAGAAAACCAAGAATTGGAAGACGACGATTTGGAAAGAGAAGAAGATGGAGAGTGGGACTTATTATGCTTCTTGTTGGGATTCATTATAATTCTCCTTAGTAGAGTGTGTAGCAGCAGCTTGGACCCGGAGTAGCACTTCTTCTTGGAGTAGTTGCCGGAATTGGTGGCGTAGTAGGATGGCGGAGGGGTGAGAGGAGGAATGGTAATAAGATTTTGGGGATATTGTTTTGGGGTACCAGGACAAGTCTCCCACATGAATGGAACTGCACCGGAAACATCACCATAGTAGAGTACTCTAAAAGAAGGGTTGTCCTTTGATAGAAACTTGGCATTATCATGCAGCTTCATTCTCAAATCAAAATCAGGGCTAACACAAGCCATCTTTGTTTTTAACTACTTGTGTTTTCAATTCAGAGAAATTAATTATATATATCTTGAAAGGAATATTATTCCCTTACATATCTCAAACTTTATAAGTTTATATATATGTAGCCAGGCACGTATATTTATACATCAGTACTACTTGAGCTAGCCATTTTGACTTTTTTTTTTTTTTATCAACTGTTGGGGGAAGTTTAGGGACGTTAATTTGCTCTCATTGTTAATAATTTATATTATATTAGTCAACAATATTACATTTTTTCTAATTTATTATGTACTTAACAATCGCAGCATTTTGATGAAAAGTCAAGAATGAAGCTGTCTCTTTCGTGTGATTATTGGCAGCATGAAAAGGTGAATTTGGGATTTAGAACAGCATGAAAGGTGCGAATTAGATCGAAATCAACTTGCCATTGATGATATATCGATGCATCATATTACGTGATACAATCGTTATCTAATAAGCTTATCTCTATGCATGATGCCATATGAGATTGGTGAAGGGGGTTAATTGTGAATTTGGGGAATTTTCATGTCATGGAAATAATATATATAATTAATTATCTCCCGGTCCGATCCGTAACGAGAGAGGTCAGGATTCAAACTCTGGTGAAAGCCAAATATCTCCACCTCTTGTAATTTAAAAAAAAAAGAAAAAGAAAAAAGGCAAATAACTTATATATATTTCTACAATTATATATATATAATCAATAACGATTATATGAAATGTCGTATATATATTATTACAAGCCAACGTATGTATAGATATATCAATAATCAATTCTAAAGGGGTTATATACTAGCTAATAGATCACATTTGAATCATGCATCTCAAATTAACGTAAGCGGTAAGTGTCATGTAGGGCCTTTGATAGTACTGATTTGATTTCTTTTATGATTAATCCCTCGTTAAGTAGTCTATTTTAATTTTGCAGAGAATTTTATTCCATTTTTTCTTCACTGGAGTTAATAAATGAAAAATATGCTAAATTATGAACAATCAGGGTGTTGAAATGCGTTGGTAGCTGAATAATTTATCATGCAATAATGGTCCTCAAGGATTCGGATTGATGGAAGAATTAATGAACAAGTTGCTTGGCTAATTAACTAGGTTCACTCAAACAACTAAGGTAGTATTTTGTAGAGTTTTTAGAAAACATTTATCAGCTTTTATTTAACAAAATTTTGAAAATTATGAAAATTTTGTAAGAAAAGTCGAAAATTGCTTCCTAGAAGCTCTTCCAAACACTACCTAAGTATCTTATAATAAATTTTCATCAATACGTTACTGCTAAGCAGGGGCGGAGCCAGAACTAAATACAAGGGGGGCCAATAGCAAACTCAAGAAAGATCAAATATTTATTATATATAACAATAAAAATTTTAAATATATTATATTTGTATCAAATACTACATTAATATTCATTATAAAAAATTATAAATATATCATTATTTCTCGAATCTATTAGAATTTAAAAATTCTCTTTGCAAATCACGAAAAATCATCTACTACTACAAGTGAACTATATCGAACTTTTCATAAATTTGATTCTCAATATACAATAGCAAACAATCATTAAGAATTTCACCTTTCATCATACTATGAAGCATAATTCTGACTATATTTATAATATAATTACATATTTAAAAAAAATAAAGAAATCAATATATTTCAAAATATTAAGAATACCCTCGAGTACATGTTAGAAATAAATGAAACAAAGAAAGTTATTCTAAAAATCGCGTAATAAAACATTAATGACAATGAATTTTTTTTTTAAAAAAAAACACGTCTCACAAAAATTTAAAAGCGAAATATAATTCAAGAGAGTAAAAAAAATAAAAGAAAGGAACACACCTTTTATTTTGTATCCTTTAAACAAGATGAAGAGAAGGGGAGGGAAGATAAGAAAAAATTAAAGACCAAATATTGCATGAAAAAATTGAGGTTGTCATTCGATAAATTATATTTCTCAGTTTTGTAAAATTAATTCAAATAAATAAAAATATATTACTATTTTGAGAGGATAAATAAAGTTATATACAATTTTTTAGATGAAATACTAACAAAATTACAACACATATATATATATATATAGAACTAAAAAAAAAAAAGTTGGGGGGAGGGAAGGGGGGGCTAAGGCCCCCCAACCCATAACATGCCTCCGTCCATGACTATAAGATGTTAGTAAGATTATCAATAATAAAAAATAATCAATCGCTACAACAAAAATTGGATACAGTGACATTTGTGGGATGACATTTTTTATAGAGTGTTGGCTAAAATATTTTGTAATGAAACTTGTGGAGAAAAAAAAATTAATTTCATAAAATATAGAACATAATAAGCTACCCCTATAGTGCATTTTTACAATGTCATTAAATATTAAGTTTTTATTATCTCAATTAGGGGTGCAAACGAACAGAGTCGGTTCGTGAGCTTTACGAGTTCACTCGATAAATATTTGATTCGTACTTATCGAATTCGAGCCGAATTCGAACATGTTCGAACTTTTTATTGAGCCGAGCTCGAGCCAAAATTATTTTGTTCGATAGTTCGCAAATAGTTCGCGAGCCTTAATATTTAATTAATATAATATAATTATATAATAAATATATATACATTTCGAACTTTTTCGAACATTTCGAGCTTTTTGAATTTTGAGTCATAATATCCGAGTAATAGTTCACGAATAGGTTCGAATGTTTCGAGCCGAACTCGAACTTCATTTCGACCCGAGCTCGAGCCAAAATATTTGAAATTATCGAGCTTCGAATCAAGCTCGAACTCGAATATACTTTTATCGAGCCAATTCGAGCTTTAAAATTTTACCATTATTCGACTCGATTCGATTCGTTTGCACCCCTAATCTCAATCCCTCCATTATTTTTTCAATTCCCTCCACCTTTTCCTTTTTATTATCTCAATCCCTCCATTTATTTTTTCAATTCCCTCCACCTTTTCCCTCTCAAAAACACGTATACATTTAACTCTAAACACTTACACACACATACAAGTAGTGTTCTAAAAAGTTCGCTTAAGCGACGCTTAATCTCGCTAGCTTAAACTTTAATACGTTTAAGCTCGATTAAGCGACCGCTTTTTAGAACGAAAGATTTTAATTATTTGTTTTTAAAAATGAAAATATTTTTATAAATATGTATATTTATAGTTTAGAAATTAAATTATCTATTAAATCATATATTTATGGTTAATCTAACATTTTATTTAATGTTTGTCTTAAAATAATTAAAATTATAGTAAAAATTGTAAACGTTTTTTCACTCTTAAAGTCGTTCTAAGCTCGCATAAGCTTGAAAAGCTTGAACCTTGACCTCCACATTTCGACGCGCATTTTTTTAGAACCTTGCTGATACAAGTCAATATTAATATCAATATCAATATCAAAATTATTAATTCTTATTATTAATCTTAAAACTTAAAAGAGTTAAAAAAAAAAAAAGAAAGAAAGAAAGAAAGAAAACCCAGCCTAAAGCCCCATTCCCGTCGCCTCTCAATCTCAGCCATCTCCTACCTTTGGTTTTCGCCGCCGCCGCCGCCGCCGCATGTACACTACCGGAGAGGTTTCGACGACCTCTGTTCCAGCAACCTAAGCGTTAAAGCTTTCGATTATGTCCTAAATCACAAGAAAGAAGCTTTACCCTGTTTCGCGACTGGAGCTGCGCATCTTCTTCTTCGCGATTTCGTCCACTTTTCTAGCTGTTATTGAGCAGGTATCTCATTTTATCATTGTTTCTCTTACGCGCACAGATTAAGACGTGTCTCATGTTGTGGGTTCTTCATATTTTTTGGATTTAAACATTCTCTTCGTGTATTGGTTTGTATAATCGAGAATATGGAGAAGGAGATGGAGTACATGGTAGAAAACAAACTCGATTTCAAAATTTCAAACAATGTGAATCGATTTCAAAATTTCTACATCTAAAAACCAATAGCTCTATTATTAAGTTTTGTTCCTCAATTTTTCTTTGGCATATAATTGTTACAACTTTTATATTCACATTTCAGTGGTTTGAGGAGGCCCTATTTCTTCATTTTTAGCTAGAAATTGGAAACCTCGTGTCACATTATTTATCACCTTCGTTTTGTTTTGTTTCTGTTTTAAGGTATGAATGCTTTATTCTACAGCGTGAGAAGTGAATGAAATTTTATATAGTTATAAATTATTCGAGGATTGTACTCTGTAAAAATGCTTGCAACTTCCATGAAATTAACAAGTTAAAGTTTATTTATTTTTGAATTTGATTGTTTCCATTTTATTTAGATCTTGGGTGAATTAAATTCATGTGTGAACTTCGGCCATGATTATGCTACTAGGGAATATTCACTTCTGAAGCAGCTGATATATGGTGTTTTTAACGTGTTAGTTGTCAGAAGGCATTCATTTTAGATCCCACTGTCTCATAAATATGAAGATTGCGCTATTAGCCATGAATCTATTTGGACCTTTCCTTCGCAGTAGGACTTTACCATGTGTTTTCAGGAACTCTCTTGCTCTTACTCTTAGTCCTAGTTTTATGTTAAATTTTACAACCCAAACAGCCAGCTTAGAAACACTTACAACCGGGTTAGTAGGAAAGAAAGATGCTACATGTCAAGGATGGCATTGGATATGAGTAAGATTTTTAAGATTTTTAACATTCATTTTCTTGCTTACTGTTCTATAATGTTTATCGAGTATAACTGGAAGGTAGCTTTCAATTCATCATGGTCCACGCCTTACGTTTTTTTTTTTAGCCTCCATCTCTGCTTCTCTGCTGCTCCTTAAACTTCATTTGTACCTTGGCTAAAATTCTGGAATTATTAATTTATAATTACAAAAGAGGGGGATAATATTTCGTCTTTCATTTTATTATATATATAGATATTTTCAACATCAGATTGATTATCCTTCAATGTATTTAAGTCATGTTTCGACAGTGTTTGCAAGACTTTATTTTAAATATTTCTCACTTTTTGCTTATAATTTTCAAACATTTCACCGTCAGAGTAATGAAAGACTGTAGCACTGGTGACGCTAAGTCGTGTCACGCCCAAATTACCCAACTCAAATCAGATAACAAAATATGCAGTAGTGTGAGTAGGGATCGTTTCCGAAAGTAAAATTTAAATAGTGTTCTTAAAATACTGAAAATAATAAAAAGGGTTTTTTGGATTTTTAAAAACTACTAAGCAAAAATTAAAATAAGAACTATCAATAAACTAACGAGACTTGGTATCGGTCGACTACACCCTTGAAATTATTCATTCGATCATCGATTCCCTAAAAATAATTAATTCACATTGAATATTCATAATTGGAAATTTAATTCCTGTTTCACCTTAATTTTAGTTAACTAGACACCAGCGTTCTAAGTTAACCCTTACTCCATAAATTAACCCAATACCAGCGATTATATTTAAATCCACGGTAGCATTCAAATGAGTAAAACTGATGAATCTAGACAACACAAATACCAACAATTGTATTTAATCTAGTCAATTGTTGTTCCTACGATTTAACAAATTCAACAGCCGAAACAATTACGGATTTGAGTTCTAATTTAGCAATAGATTGTATAGCAAAATTCTAAGGTGATCAATCCTAAAATCTCACATACAAGCATGACAATCAATCCAAAACAACTCTTGATACGTAATTTGGAATTAAACAATAGAAAACTGAATCTCACAAATAAAATAACTCAAGGGTTTGTCTTTCTCAACCAAGTTCTAAAACTTAGTCAACAATATTCATGAATTTTGTAGAAAAATTCATGAAAGAAAATTAAATCTAATAAAAGAGAAAAAACCTAGCCGCCAAGAGAGTTCTTCATGCTTTCTACCGTCCAAAGATTATTCAGAATCATTCTCAGACTCTAAAATTCGAGATAAATATTTTAATTAAGGCTAGAGTCCTTAAAAATAAAAATTCATAAATTACAGATTTTTTCACGAACAGACCGTCTCGCTCGATCGCTAAAGATTGACCGATCGAGGGAGAATACCGCTCGATCGGTTGAAGTTTACCGATCGAGCTGCCATCTTCTCTTGCAAATCTGTACGCACACAGGACCTGCGCAAACGCGCATCTTCAAACCTTCCCATGCGCAAACAAGTAGCGCAGATGGCCAGAACCAAGCGCAAACGCGCATGATCTTCTTCAACCACGCTCTAAGTAGCGCAGTCGCGCTTCAACTTCTTCCTTCAGCGCATCATTCACCTTCAATTCTTGCGCAGATCACAAGCTGCTCTACTTCTTCAATAATTTTGCTGCGTAGCTTCATCGTCTCATGCATGCTGCGCAACAGCTTTGTTCTTTCTCGATTGCGCAGGTCTTCAACATGCAAGTACTCCAATCTTCTTCTGCTTTTTACTCAACTTTTCTCCTTTGTTCCTATGTTAAACAAAAGACAATGATTAGGAACTATCCAATGCATTTAATCAATCAAAATACACCTAATCATCACAAATTAACTCAATCAAACATAGAAAAATACATCACATCAAGCACAGTAGCAGAGATATACATTTTGGGCCTTGCCTTGAATTTGCTTGGTGATTTGGGGTTGCAATCCATGAAAGTGGGCCTATAATTTGTTCAGCCCAAGATTAAAAATAAATTTGCTTCAGCACACGAAAAGCTTAGTCCAAACTACTTAGGTAGTGTTTGAAAGAGCTTGTAGTAAGCACTTCTCAGCTTTTCGTTAACAAAATTTCACAAAATTTCAAAATTTTGTTAATGAAAAACTGATAAGTGCTTCCTAAAAGCTTTTCCAAACACTACCTTACACTGATCATACAATTGGATTTGGATGTCAAATTTTTACATACAAAACCATCTCCATTTGAACTGCAATTTGCTCAATTACATAAAATCTACACTCCATAATCAATTACAATTCTTCGTAATTTTTTTTTAAAAAAGGGATATACCTTCCAATTTTTGTTTTGTGGATGCTTATGTGGCAAAATACTAATAAATAATAAAGGATACCTTAACCACTTCACTAATATCTACTTTTAACGTGTTAGCACCAAAAGAAGCGAACTCGTGTCATTCTCTATTAGAAAAAGCGTCACGAGACCACACCAAAAAAAACACGTTATAACTTATAATATCTGACATGATATAGATACTAATAAATTAAGCCAGCGAAAACGCGAGAAGAAAAATACCTTTACCGAACCCAAATTGTAGGTGAAATAAAGAGTACATCGAGAGAGATTGTTGGTGATGTATTTGTTATTCTTGAATTTCAAAAAATAAAAATTAAGGTGGGAATTGCATGATTAAATTTGTATTTAAAAGGGATATTATGTATATTCTCAAAACAAAAGAGTGAAACAAAAAAGTTCAATGAGTGACCACTGTGATGTTTTTTGATCTGTGAGACGGTTTCACAAAAGTCCTACTCAAATATGTTATACTCCAATAAAAAAAAGAGACAAAAAGGGAAAAAAAAAGAATAAAAGAGGGAAACAAAAAGTCCAATGAATTGAAAGAAACTAATTAGAATATATTTTAAAAAATGTCTAAAAGAAAGAGGGAGAAAAAGCAAAAAAAACAAAAAAATTAAAAAAAACTTTATTTTTAAAAAACTGAAAATTCCCTACTCACTCCCACAACTAATTAACCCTACTCACTCCCACAACATATTTTTAACGCTATTGTGGTCATACCCACCATGAGAGTAAAATTCTCATACCACAGTAGTGTTTCTCATACCACAGTAGTGTTTCCCACAGTAGTGTTTCTCATACCACAGTAGTGTTTCTTCACCATTGTTGTTCCATTTCCTTCACCCAAAATATGGTGCTTTCATTATCATTGGGTTTTGCCTTGCGAAGAATTTTCTCGTTTGGGCCGTTAGTTTGGAAAGAAATACAGCCGATACTAGGAGTTGCAAAAGAGCTCAGAAAACTCGAGAGAACAATGATTATCATTCAAGACTTGCTGGAGGTGTAGGGTGCTATGTTGCATGGATACGGAAACAAGTTGTATCGGACACGACACGGATACAACGATACATAAAATTTTGAAAATATAAGACACGATACGGCTAGAATACAACGAATATTAAATAATATAAAAATATTAAATATATAAATTTAGTATTAGAAATTAAAAATCCTAGAAATTGGAAGGCGGCAGCGGGCGGCGGCGAGCAGCGGCGAGTGGCGTTGGGAATATTAAATAATATGAAAATATTAAATATATAAATTTAGTGTTAGAAATTAAAAATCCTAGAAATTGGAGGGCAGTAGCGGGCGGCGGCGAGCAACGGCGAGTGGTGTTGGGAATTTGTGATGATCGATGGATGATGATGAAAGAACGAGAGCACTGATCCGGAAATAATCGGGAGAAGAAAGACAGAAGAAAGTACTAATTAGGGCTTTTTCGGCCCAATTAATTTTAATATATTTATTAAATAGTAATCAAAAATTTATTGCTTTTCAATTTAACCCTTGAAACTTTAAATTTTTTGCAATTGAGCCCAAACATATCCGAAAACGTGTCCAATCCGTATCCTAGCCGTGTTCGATCGGTCAAACTTTAATAAAAGTCAAAGACACGGTTTGGGTCGTGTCCGACACGCGTATTTGGGTGTCGTGTCCGTATCCGTATCGGATACTTAAAAAAAACAATTTCTGCCGTGTTCATGCTACATAAGTAAAGTGGAAAGCAAGGTCAATGTGAGGAACTAAAGGCTGAAAGATGTGGTTTCAAGACACCACAAAGCTTGCTTACCGGACTGACTCTCTCTCGTATGAAATCTCACACCTTCTATGCGTCTACAATTTTACGGAATCAGCTGAAAAAGGTGATGTCCGTGCCAAGGTTCTTTCATCTTTTCGTATAAATTTGCCCCATAAAATAAATAAGTTACGAAATAGGTTGGAAGAGCTTGCTAAGGAAGTAAACGTTCTTATTGCTGTTGAAAATTCGTAGTAACAGCGTATTCATGTTGCTGCGTGTTAATGGTTTTCTGTTTGGTCGTCCTCATATAGATCCTAGCAAAGTGGTCGGGAGGGAAAATTTCATGCAAGAGTGCATTGTGAATTTGGCTGATTTTCAACCTATGATAAGTCCTTGTTCTGTATTGTCAATTGTGGGAATGACTGGAATAGGTAAGACAGTTTTGGCCAGATCAGTGTTGATTCTTTCTCAGCCCTCAGGGGATGAAGTCTTTGAGAAAAAAATGTGTGTGTGTGTATCAATGGATTTTTACATAGTGAGGATTACAAAATCTTTGGTTGAGACTTTGACTGGGATGAGTTGCTTGCTATCGGATTTGAATTATATGCAAGACATTCTTAAAGTTTTAACTCAGCAATCAAAATTTTTATTGGTTTTGGATGACTATCGGAGCAAATCACTGGATGATTGAGAATTTCTTTCTTTTCCATTTAGATCATGTGCCGTCGGAAGCAAAATCATTGTAAGGACTCAAATCTTTAAAATCGCGTAATGATCAGATCTTTCAAAACATTATTCTTGATCTTTTATCTAACGATGACTGTTGGATATTAATGAAATAATGCATTTTTCCTTCAGTGGAGGAACAATAAAATTTACAATTTAGCGACCGAGATGTTGCAAAAAACCGTAAAGGCTTGTCTTGGGCTGCCAAGACAATAGCAAGGTGATTGTCGAGTTTTGGACATAAAGAATGTGAGTGGCTTTCTCTCTTGGGGTGTAATTTATGGGATTGCTGTATGATGAGCATAATATATTTCCTTCCTTGATGCCTAGTTACTTTCATCTTACTCCACAACTTAAAAGATGTTTTCTTTACTGCTCTTTGTTTACACAAGGCTATGAGTTTGATGTTGAGAATCTTGTTTTATTGTGGATCGCGGAAGGGTTTATTGAACCCATACAAGGAATTGAATTAGAAATCTTGGGAAGAATGCTTCAACGACCTTTATTCGTGGTCGTTTTTCGAAAAAATCGCAAAGTCAAAGGATGTGTTTGCCTACAAAATGAATGACGTCTTTCATACTCTAGCACAAAAGATGTCTGTCGTCATATGCTCACAGGTAGTCGTGAACACTATGGACTCGTATCCAATATGTGGAGATATATTTCATTTGTCAATCGTTCGAGACAGTAATTTGTCAATTCATCTAAAACCACTCTATGGAAGCAAGTGGTTCGGACACTTATGGTGATTAGTGAGAATATGGATCGTGTGGATCAAAGAGATGCTGGTGTTTTGGCTCCATTAGACGCCAGTTTTTTTCTTGAGTTGCATTCATTACGAGTGCTAGATATGAGAAGGTTCGGTCTTAGCATTCTACTAGTCTGTCGAACACTTGAAATTTCTTCGCCACTTAAACCTCTCCCATAATCCCATCTCTGTGCTACCACCTACCATATGTGACCTTCTAGCCTTGCTCACGTTAAGCTAGAAGAATGTCCAAATATCAGAAACTTACCCAAAGAAACTAGAAAGCTTACCAAGTTAAGGTATTTGGTGCTGGATATAGAATCTCAACTTAAGAATATGCCACCAGATTTTGGAAGATTAATCGACCTTCAATCTCTATCTGCATTTGTGGTTGGTGAAAGAGCTGAAAATGGTATTGGGCCCTTAGGGGATCATTTTGCTTTGGAAATATCCAAAATGTTAGAGATGTAGGTGATGCAATTGAGGCCAATTTTGACAAGAAGTCATTGCTTGAGAGACTTCAGCTACATTGGGTGGAGGTAAGAAGTAGTTCCCAACAAGTTCTACAACAGTCACAGAATCAACAAGGTTTTGTTCTTGCAAATCTTCAACCTCATAGAAATTTAAAGAGCTTGTTATCAAGAAATACTGTGTGATGCTCTTTTCTCCGTGGCTTTGCGAACCCAATTGCAATCTCACTTCAATTCACTTAGTATAGCTCATTTATTGTTATGCTCTTTCAACTCTGGGGCAGCTTGATTCCCTCAAATTCTTCAGCATATCACATCTGCCCTACTGCGATCATTCTCACCATGAGAGTAAAACACTGATCACTGTAGTGTTTCTCAATCCGTGAGACGGTCTGACTGGAGTTCTATTAAAATTTGTTATCCTTTTTGTTCTCTCTTTTGTTATGAAAGTATAACATATTTGAGTAGAACTCTTGTAAGACCGTCTCACGGATTGAGAAACACCACAGTGGTCAGTGTTTTATTCCCATGGTGAGAATAATCACAGTGATCGCAGATGTGATATGCTGAAGAATTTGAGGGAATCAAGCTGCCCCAGAGGTGGAAGATCATCACAATAAATGAGCTATACTAAGTGAATTGAAGTGAGATTGCGATTGGGTTCGCAAAGCCACGGAGAAAAGAGCCTCACACAGTATTTCTTGATGACAAGCTCTTTAAATTTCTATGAGGCTGAAGATTTGCAAGAACAAAACCTTGTTGATTCTGTGACTATTGTAGAGCTTGCCGGGAACTAATTCTTACCTCCACCCAATGTAGCTGAAGTCTCTCAAGCAATGACTTCTTGTCAAAATTGGCCTCAATTGCATCAACTACATCTATAACATTTTGGATATTTCCAACGCAAAATAATCCCCTAAGGGCCCAATACCATTTTCAGCTCTTTCACCAACCACAAATGCAGATAGATATTGAAGGTCGGTTAATCTTCCAAAATCTGGTGGCATGTTCTTAAGTTGAAATTCTATATCCAGCACCAAATACCTTTAACTTGATAAGTTTTCTAGTTTCTTAGGGTAAGTTCCTGATATTTGGACATTCTTCTAGCTTAACGTGAGCAAGGCTAGAAGGTCACATATGGTAGGTGGTAGCACAGAGATGGGATTATGGGAGAGGTCTAAGTGGCGAAGAAATTTCAAGTGTTCGACAGACTAGTAGAATGCTAAGACCGAACCTTCTCATATCTAGCACTCGTAATGAATGCAATTCAAGAAAAAAACTGGCGTCTAATGGAGCCAAAACACCAGCATCTCTTTGATCCACACGATCCATTCTCACTAATCACCATAAGTGTCCGAACCACTTGCTTCCATAGAGTGGCTTTAGATGAATTGACAAATTACTGTCTCGAACGATTGACAAATGAAATATATTTCCACATATTGGATACGAGTCCATAGTGTTCACGACTACCTGTGAGCATATGACGACAGATATCTTTTGTGCTAGAGTATGAAAGACGTCATTCATTTTGTAGGCAAACACATCCTTTGACTTTGCGATTTTTTCAAAAAACAACCACGAATAAAGGTCGTTGAAGCATTATTCCCAAGATTTCTAATTCAATTCCTTGTATGGGTTCAATAAACCCTTTCACGATCCACAATAAAACAAGTTTCTCAACATCAAACTCATAGCCTTGTGGAAACAAAGAGCAGTAAATAAAACATCTTTTAAGTTGCGAACTAAGATGAAAGTAACTAAGCATCAAGGAAGAAAATATATTATGCTCATCATACAACAATCCCATAAATTACACCTCAAGAGAGAAAGTCACTCACCTTCTTTATGTCCAAAACTCGACAACCACCTTGCTATTGTCTTGGCAGCCCAAGACAAGCCTTTACAGTTTGTTGCAACATCTCGGCCGATAAATTGTAAATTTTCTTCTTCCTCCACCGAAGGAAAAATGCATTATTTCATTAATATCCAACAGTCATCGTTAGATAAAAGATTTGAGTCGTTACAATGATCTTGCTTCCGACGACACATGATCTAAATGAGAAAGAAAGAAATTCTCAATCATTCAGTGATTCGCTCTAATAGTCATTCAAAACCAATAATAATTTTGATTGCTGAGTTAAACCTTTAAAAATGTCTTGCATATAATTCAAATCCGACAACAAGCAACTCATCTCAACCAAAGATTTAGTAATCCTCACTATGCCAAAATTCATCGATACACACACCCACATTCTTTTCTCAAAGACTTCATCCCCTGAGAAAGAATCAAACACTGATCTGGCCAAGTTTGTCTTAATTATTCCAGTCATTAACAATACAGAACAAGGATTTATTATAGGTTGAAAATCGGTCAAATTCACAATGCACTCTTGCATGAAATTTTTCCCTCCCGACCACTTTGCTAGGATCTATATGAGGACGATCAAGCACCATTAACACGCGACAACATGAATACGCTGTCACTACGAATTTTCAACAACAATAAGAACGTGTACTTCCCCATCATGTTCCTCCAACCTATTTCGTAACTTATTTATTTTATGGGGCAAATTTATACGAAAAGATGAAAGAACCTTGGCACGGACATCACCTTTTTCAGCTGATTCCGTAAAACTGTACACATAGAAGGTGTGAGATTTCATCCAAGAGAGAGTCAGTCCGGTCAACTGCAATTGTTTTTTTAAGTATCCGATACGGATACGGCACGCAAATACGCGTGTCAGACACGACCAAAACTGTGTCCTTGACTTTTTTAAAGTTTGACCAGTCGGACACGGCTAGAATACGGATTGGACACATTTTCAGATACGTTTGGGCTCAATTGCTAAAAATTTAAAGTTTCAAGAGTTAAATTGAAAAACAATAAATTTCTGAGGACTATTTAATAAATATTTTAAGATGAATTGTGCCTAAAAAGCACAAATTTGTACTTTCTTTAGTCTTTCTTCTCCCGATTATTTCCGGCTCGATGCTCGTTCTTTCATCATCGTCCATCGATCATCACAAATTCCCAACACCACTCGCCGCTGCTCGCCGTCGCCCGTTGCTGCCCTCCAATTTCTAGGATTTTTAATTTCTAATACTAAATTTATATATATAATTTTTTTTAATATTATTTAATATTCACTGTATCCTAGTCGTATCGTGTTTTATTTTTTTTAAATTTTTCGTATCGTCGTATCCGTGCTGTGTCAGATACGATTCTCGTACCCGTATCCATGCAATACAAAATTGAACCTTTTTCAGGCCGCGCTTTATGAAATGAAATTAGGCTTGTCATTCTTAGTTCCTTGTGTAACTGTATAAAGAGTGCAATGCTAATGGAGAGCAGAATATGAAGCTCTCATTGGGTGAAATCTATGAATTTATGAGATTCCATTCCCTAGAGGTTGGGCTTGGCGGACGATGTGGCTGGACCATCTGTTTAATTTAGTGACAAATTCAAAACATAAGAATCCCACATGAGCAAATATCAGGAGTACTCGGTGAAATTTACAAATATCAAGAGTGTGGCAATTTGATGAGATGTTGCTTTGGAAAGAGGAAGCTGTTGCTTGAGAGGGAGCTCATTGCATCAGTATATTCCAGTTTCCTGCTGGTTGGTGTAGTCTGTGTTGGCATTTGATTGTTTTGTCATCAATGAATTTTGCTTTGCTGAAATTTTACTTCGAGTCTCAGATATTACGAGTTTGATCCCTGCCTTCGTGAGCAGTAGTGTAGGGTGTCATCGTTGTTCTCTTTTATGTGTTATTGAGGTTTTCTATTGGAGCTTGTTTTTTTTATTGGAGCTCGTAATGTATTTAACATTTTCTGGATTTTTTGGTTTATGATAGCCCTTGTTATCTTGCTAGAATAATGCTTTGATGAAATTTGCTTTGAGTCTTGGATATTACGACTTACGAGCTTGATCTCATCCTTCCCTTTTAGTTTAATTTGGTTTATGGTAGTCAACTACTTTGGAGGTGTCTTGGATTGGAGCTTGTAATGTAGTTAGCATTTTCTAGATTTGGACAATTGCTTTCAACGTGTATTGGATTTGGATTGTTATGCTTAGTTAGTATTTTCTGGATTTTTTTGTTTATGTTAGAGTCGAAAATAAGAAATATAAGTATCATCATTACTATTTATTGACGATGCCAGGGAAAAACGATGTCCTTTTATCAGCAATCCAATTGTCAGCAAGCAAGAAATCTCCAGGAGCATGCCGTGCAGCTTCCCGGATAGAGATTTTCTTGATTCTAGGTCATGTCACTTTGTGCCTCAAATCTACACCACCATTCAGGATCAATCATAGAATCCAGTTCAGAATCCAGTACAATGGTCTTGGAGAACTCTGGATTTTGATTGTTAGGCTTACTTAGCATTTTCTGGATTTTTTTGGTTTAAGGTATGATAGCATTTTCTGGATTTAAGGATTCAATTGCTATGAGTCATGGTTAATTATAAAAAGTAATATTTTTCACAAAATCACTAATAATTTTTTTAAAAAAGTAATATTTTTTATGTACATTTAACATACGTTAGAAATAATATTTTTAATAGAAAAATTAATATTTTGAACAAAGAAGTAATACCTTATAAAATAAAAAATATTACTTTTTATGTTATTAATGTTGGTCCCAGGTGCGGCATCACGAGATAGAAACTATGGAAATTGAAAAATAATAGACACCAAGATTTACGTGGAAAACCCCCAAAATTATTAAGGTAAAAACCACGGGCAAGACCAAAAGATTCCACTATAATATTTGGAGAATTACAACCTCTCTTTGTGTTTCCAAAGAGACACTCACTCTCTTATACAGGAAAAAACCTATCTCACAAATACATATAGAAATAAATAAGGGATATGAAAAAACTCAAGCTTAGATGATTGAACTCGAGATGGGATATATAGTGTAATGGACTGGGCCTCTGCGCTCTGCTAACCCACTCTGGGCCGGCCCAGCCATACTCATGGCCTCTTCCCCTCCTGGTGGGAAATTTCATGCCCTCCCCAAGACTTGAACCTTGCACTCCAAGATAAGTACAAAGTCCACTCAGACTGAGTGGACTTTGTACTTATCTTGGAGTGCAAGGTTCAAGTCTTGGGGAGGGCATGAAATTTCCCACCAGGAGGGGAAGAGGCCATGAGTATGGCTGGGCCGGTCCAGAGTGGGTTAGCAGAGCGCAGAGGCCTAGTCCATTACATAACTAACCCTCTCTGGGCCGGCCCAGCCATACTCATGGAATCTTCCCCCCTGGTGGGGAATTTCATGCCCTTTCCAAGACTTGAACCTTGCACTCTAGGATAAGTACAACTGAGTGGACTTTGTACTTATCCTGGAGTACAAGCTTCAAGTCTTGGGGAGGGCATGAAATTCCCCACCAGGGGGGAAGAGACCATGAGTATGGATGGGCCGGCCCAGAGAGGGTTAGCAGAGCGCAGAGGCCCAGTCCATTACATATAGAATGCTGGAGGAGAGCTCTATTTATAGAGCTCCCCTGGGTTGTGAACGCGTGAAGGCCAGGAAATTCATAATGAATTTCCTTCAGCTGCACATGATTGACCAAATGAAAAACATGCACGTTTCCTTCATTCAAACCACCCACCATCTTTGACCAATATTGAGCCACCTTTGCTGACATTCTCCCACTTGGAGATTTGATTGAGAATCAAACACATCTCCACACATCCTTTCAAACTTGTCATTCCTGTTGCTTACGTTTCTGCTAGGCCACTTGAGGATCTACACCACTCAAACTTATCTGTGTTCACTGGCTTGGTCAGAAAATCAGATATGTTATCCTTCGTATGGATTTTCAGCTTGTCCACACTTCCTTCCTCTACTACTTCTCGTACAAAATGATATTGAACTCCAATGTGTTTAGTCCTGGAATGAAAGGCTGGATTCCTTGCAATATGCAAGGCACTCTGACTGTCACAAAACAGAGAAATCTTTTCTTGTTTGTGCCCAAGCTCCTCCAATAACCTTTTAATCCATATTGCCTCCTTGTAAGCTTGAGTAGCTGTCATGTATTCTGGTTCCGTTGTAGATAACGCCACAACTGTTTGCAGTTTTGAAACCCAGCTAACTGCACCTCCTGCAACTGTAAACACATAACCAGTAGTAGATTTTTTCTTATCTGGATCACCTGCGTAGTCTGAATCCACATAGCCCCTGAGTGTAAAATCTGATCCTCCAAAACACAATGCAGCTTCCGAGGTACCCTTAATGTATCTAAGGACCCTCTTAACCGTACTCCAATGCTCTTGTCCAGGATTCGCCATATATCGACTGACTGCTCCCACTGCTTGTGTCTGGTCTTGTACAAATCATAGCGAACATTAAACTTCCCACTGCTGATGCATACGGTACTCGAGACATCTCCATCTTCTCTGCTTCACTGCTAGGACACATCTCAGAAGATAACTTGAAGTTAATAGGAAGAGGGGTTGAAACTGACTTACTATCTTGCATGTTGAAGCGCTGCAAATCTTTCTTCAAATAATTTTTCTGGGAAAGCCAAATCTTCCTATTGCTTCTGTCTCGGTGAACTTGCATCCCTAGAATCTTGTTTGCTGGTCCCAAGTCCTTCATATCAAATTTCATAGCCAACTGTGACTTCAATTCTTGGACCCGATCTTTGTTGGGGCCTGCTACCAACATGTCGTCCACGTACAACAGCAAAATGATATAATCATCATTACCAAACCTCTTGAAATACGTACAAGGGTCTGCACTGAGTCTGTTGTACCCAAGGCTCATGATATAGGAATCAAATCTCTTGTACCAACACATCGGTGCCTGTTTGAGACCGTACAGAGATTTGTTCAACCTGCAAACCAAGTTCTCTTTGCCTTTTTCTGCAAAACCTTCAGGCTGGAGCATATAGATTTCTTCTTCAAGATCTCCATGAAGAAATGCCGTTTTCACATCTAGCTGTTCCAGATGTAGGTCAAACACCGCACACAATGCCAATACTACTCTGACTGTTGAAAGTCGAACCACAGGAGAAAATATCTCATTGAAGTCAATACCTTCTTTCTGAGCATACCCTTTGACAACCAATCTCGCACGATACCGCTCCACTTGGTTATTGTCATCACGCTTGATCTTATAGACCCATCTGTTACCGATAGCTTTCCTCCCTCGTGGTAGTGTAACAAGATCCCAAATTTTGTTTCTGTCCAATGCTTCAAATTCTTTCTGCATCGCTGTCATCCACAGGGATACATCCGAGCTTTGAGTAGCCTCATGGAAACTCGATGGCTCACCATCCTCTGTTAATAGACAATATGCAATGTTGCTTTCAGTGACATAATCTGAAAGCCAACCTGGTGGTCTTCTCTCTCGAGTTGACTGCCTCACTTTGGAAACCTCTGACTCAACTGGTTCTTGTTCCTCGTGCTCTGGTACTGCTTCACAAGAAACTTGATCTTCGTATGTCTTATTTTCCACCTGAATGATAGTAGTTTCTGAATTCAGTGTGCCTTTGTCTTCCTTCACTTTATCTTCCTCGAAGATAACATCTCTGCTGATGATAAGCTTGTGGACAGTAGGATCCCACAAGCGAAACCCCTTTATTCCATCAGCATAGCCCAAGAAGATACACTTTCTGGATTTGGAATCCAACTTTGATCTTTCTTGTTCATTGTACAACACGTACACCGGACTTTCAAATGTATGTAACCGAGAATAATCAGCTGGCTTGCCAGTCCACACCTCTATTGGAGTCTTCAAATCAATCGCCACTGAAGGAGAACGATTGATGATATAAGAAGCGGTTTTGACTGCTTCTGCCCAAAATGACTTTGGTAGACCCGTAGTACTCAACATGGCCCTTGTTCTGTCCAACAAAGTTCTGTTCATCCGCTCTGCCACTCCATTCTGTTGAGGCGTGTAAGCCGTCGTGAACTGTCTTTTGATGCCCTCATGCTGACAGAATGCATCAAATTCATCATTTGGTATATTCTCCTCCATTGTCAGTTCTCAAACACTTGATTTTTTATCAGAATCAAGTTCAACCCGCGCTTTGAAAACTTTGAAGACTTCGAAAACATCTGACTTCTTCTTGATTGGATACACCCAACATCTCCTAGAGAAATCATCAATAAACGAGACAAAATATCTCGCTCCTCCTAGGGATACCACCGGTGCTTGCCAAATATCAGAATGAATCAGCTCCAATATGCCTTTGCTTTTGGCAGTAAATGTGCCAAACTTTAATCTGTGTTGTTTACTGGTAACACAATGCTCACAAAAGGGTAGAGTCACTTTTGTAAGCCCCGACAACAGCTTCCGTTCTGAGAGAATCTTCATTCCTCGTTCTGACATATGTCCAAGCTTTCTATGCCACAACACTGTTGATTTTTCTCCCGAACCAATTGATGCAACAGCTAGTTCTGTCTCTTTGTGTGTTTCCCCCAACAATACATACAGATTTGCAGCAATCTTTTCCGCCTTCATAACCACAAGCGCGCCTTTCACAATCTTCATGATCCTTTTCTCGATACGGGTTTTGCACCCAATATCATCCAATTGCCCCAAAGACAAAAGATTTTTTGTCAGGCCCTTCACATGTCGTACCTCCTGTATGGTGCGAATAGTGCCATCAAATATTTTGATTTTGATGATACCAACCCCAGCGATTTCCAAGGCATGATCATTTCCCATGAATACAGATCCTCCTGAGACTGGTTCATAATGATCGAACCATTCTCTCCTTGACGTCATGTGCCATGTCGCTCCTGAATCCATAATCCATGCATCACAAAATTTGTGTCTGCCTTCCGCAACTGTTGCTGCTTCGCTGAATAGTATTTCACCACTTCCTGAAGTACTGGCCACATTTTCTTGAGATCCCTTCTCGATGCTCTTCGTACACTCTCTCTTGAAGTGCCCTTTACCACCACATTTAAAGCAGTAAATATTCTTTTTCTTACTTCTTGACTTGGATCTACCATATCTGTGGCTCTCACAGGAGTCACGCTCCGTCAATCTTCCTCTCGTCATCGGTAAAGCCTCTGCTTGCTTCGACGTTGCCAACCTATCTTCCTTGTTCCTTCGACGGCTCTCTTCTCCAAGAACCGCGGTTAAGAAATCGTCAAAATTTAAATTATCCGAAAGAACATTGTTGGTAACATTGATGATGAGCTGATCGTATGAATCTGGTAGACTCTGAAGTAGAAGCTCCGCACGTTCTTTTTCCTCTATTTTATGCCCCATAGACGTGAGCCGAGAAAATAGAGTATTCAGTGTGTTGATATGTTCGGTCATCGATGAGGATTCCGCCATCCGAAGAGTATAAAGCTTTCTCTTTAGGAAAATTTTGTTGTGTAGTGACTTGACCTCTTACAATTTTGTCAGAGTATCCCAAATAACTTTTGCGCTTTTTATTTCAGAGATACTTGACAAAACTTCATCCGCTATAGCCAAGTGCAAATTGGCAACAGCATTGTGATTCATCTCGTTCCACTTTTGATCGTCCGTGACATCCGCCGGTCTATCTCCAATAGCTTTCAAACAACGTTCTTTTGTTAGAATTGCTTGCACCTTCAATTTCCATAGAAAAAAATTGCTCCCATTGAACTTTTCTATCTCGTATTTTGCCGACATCTTGACTACAAGAATCCTGCCTTATAAAATCTTCAAAAAATCTTTTCTGATGTGGAAGATTAGTCACAGCTGCAACCACAGAGCATACTCAGAATTTTAAGAAATTTTTTGCCAAGGCTTTGATACCACTTGTGGTCCCAGGTGCGGCATCACGTGATAGAAACTATGGAAATTGAAGAATAATAGACACCAAGATTTACGTGAAAACCCCCAAAATTATTAGGGTAAAAACCACGGGCAAGACCAAAAGATTCCACTATAATATTTGGAGAATTACAACCTCTCTCTGTGTTTTCAAAGAGACACTTACTCTCTTATACAGGAGAAAACCTATCTCACAAATACATATAGAAATAAATAAGGGAGATGAAGAAACTCAAGCTTAGATGATTGAACTCGAGATGAGATATATATAGAATGCTGGAGGAGAGCTCTATTTATAGAGCTCCCCCTGGGTTGTGAACGCGTGAAGGCCAGGAAATTCATAATGAATTTCCTTCAGCTGCACATGATTGACCAAATGAAAAACATGCACGCTTCCTTCATTCAAACCACCCACCATCTTTGACCAATATCGAGCCACCTTTGCTGACAATTAAATATACATTAGAGTAATAATACCTTTTATACACTAATAATGAAATATAAATTTTATAAAACTTTACAGAACGCAAATTTCATAATTTCAATGTTTATTTATTCTATTTCGTATAGAATTTTAGGAGATGCTTTTATCTGTATTATTTTCTCACATGTTTGGAAAAAATTGACTCTTACAATAATTCACTATTTTTAGGGTTTGTAAAACTCTTTGATTTATTTTCTAGTGAATGTTTTGCCCTGAGGTACTGCAAAAATATTTTATATTCTTGTTTAATTATTCTTGAGTCTATTTTAGTGGTTGATAGTTTATTTTATTCACGCTTTAATGATTTTCCGCTACATATTACTCAAAGTGTTTTTGTAGGTGTTGTCAACACTTTGTGACAACACCTCAAACTGGTTATGTGCAATCTCAATTTCCTTACAAGTGTCATCAGAGACATAGTCTTGATACACTAAGAACTGATCCTAGTTTTTTTATTTTATTACAGGGATTAAGATGGACTCATCTACTGTTGCGAACTCGTTTTTGAAACCTCCGGTTCTTGATGGCACGAATTATGCGTTGTGGAAGACAAGGATGCGATATACTATCAAAGCGATGGATGTTCGTGCTTGGCAAAGTATTCTGAATGGTTGAACTCCGCCAAAAATGCTAGATCAAGAAGGAGAATACATTTCCAAGCCAGAAGCAACTTGGACAGCTGAGGAAACGCAAAGCTCGAGCTATAATGCTAAAGCAATCAATGCAATATTTTCATCTGTGGTCATGAGAATGTTTGGACTCATAGTTGACTGCACTGTTGCCAAGGATCGTGGAAATCTCTTCAAGAACACTGTGAAGGAACTGATAGTATGAGAAGAACAAGACTGAGATTTCTAAACACAAATTTTGAGAATATCAGGATGGATGAGAATGAGGCTATTGCTGATTATGATAAGAGACTTAGGGAGATAGCTATAGAGGCGTTTGCTCTTGGAGGACCTATTTCTAGTGAGAATATGGTGAACAAAGTTCTTCGGTCTTTGCCAAAGAGATTCAATGGGAAGATTTGGGCGCTTGAGGAGGTAAAAGACACATCAAAGATGAAGATGACTGAACTGATTAGTATCCTTCAAGTATTTGAGATTAACTCTACAACATAAGAGAAGGATAAAGGAAAATCAATAGCACTTCAAGCTTCAAAGCCCTCATACGAGGAGTATGTTAAATTCCACCAAGAAGTGCATCAGTCTGATTTAGAGGATGATTCGATCTCACTCATAACGAAGAAATTCAATGATTATCTGAAGAAGATGAAAGAGATCGAAAGACGGATAAAAAACTAAAGGCTCCAATGTTTTCTAACAAGCCTTTGAGAATTACTGGACCAGAACAGTCACCAAAGAAACCCAATGATACTCCTAAGCCTCGACTGATGTTGGAAGGGAAGAAGAAGTCAGTTTCCAAGAAGTTAGACATGGTACAGTGTCATGCATGTCAAGGTTTTGGACATTATGCCAATGAGTGTGCTAACACGCTTAGGAAAGGAATGAATACATCGTTGAGTGATGAAGCGTCTGATGAATATGAAGAACAAGAAGATGAAGAAAGCCACACTGCCTTATCTGCCCTACTTGAAAGAAAAAAGAAGTTTCAAGTCAATCCTTTAGGTGTTGCCACACCTGGTCGTAACACCTCCTGAAGGTCAGTCTATTTCAATTCTTCCATTACTGATAATGTGTGTAATAATGATTCAGGTGATGAAACAATATCCATGGAAGAAGCTCAGACAATGTTTGAAGAGCTACATGCTGATTGGATTGAATGAAATAAGATGAATTCTATTCTGTCAAAAGAAAATACTGATTTGAAGGATGATATATCAAGACTTGAAGTTATGCTGAGTAAGAAGGACATGAATTAAGTCAAGTGAAGGAAGAACTAGGAAATTCTAAGGCTACACTGGCCAAGTTTAACTCAAGCACAACTAAGCTTGATTCTCTACTCATGATGGGAAGAGATGGGACGGCTAGTTTAGGTTTTGAAAATAGCAAATTTGAGGTTGGTGAAAGTTCAAAAGGCCATGTGTTTTTCAAGAAAAACATCTATACAGAAAGCTCAACCAAAAAGGTCACACCAACTGATCCTCCAAAACCAAAGCCACCGCCCACTATTTCTTCAAAGCCTAAAAGGAAAGGTAAGTATATTTGTCACTACTGTCATAGACCTGGTCATATCAAACCATATTGTTTTAAGTTGCAGGAAGATTATTGGCAGAATTCTGCATCTAAGGTGTTGCCAACATCCTCCCACAACATTCCAAAGAAGAGATCCACTGGACGAAAATTTTGGATACCAAAAGCTGATATTCACTGTTATATGATTTATACTGCTTTGAAAACTAATGTTTCAGGTACATGGTACTTTGATAGCAGTAGCTCACGCCATATGACAGGTTCCAAGAATTTTCTCACTGATTACATTGAACAAAAGAGTGGGAGAGTAACGTATGGAGGAGGTTCAAAGGAAAATATTGTTGGAAAATGCACACTGAATGTTGCTGGCTTACATAAGCTTCGCAATGTGCTTTATGTTGAAGGACTTACCGCAAATCTAATAAGCATTAACCAACTTTGTGATGAAAATTTACATGTTCAATTTGATAAGAATGCATGCAAAGTTTTTTATTGTTCAAATTTGTGTGTCATGACAGGTACTAGATCATCCGACAATTGCTATCAACTTGGAGAAGAGATGGCGTGTAGGCACACAAAAGTGACCGAATTTTACCTATGACATCAAAAATTAGGTCATGAAAATTTCAAGACACTAAAGAATTTGAGTAAGTTAGATGCTGTTAGAGGTATGCCTAACTTAAAATCTGGTATTTCATTTGGGTGTGAAGCATGTCAAAAAGGGAAATAGACTAGGGTGTCACATGAGATGTTGCCAAAATCTGTGACAACACGCTGCTTTGAGCTAATACATATGGATTTGATGGGTCCAATGGATGTTGAAAGCTTTGGTGGTAAGAAATATTATTTTGTTTGTGTGGATGATTTTTCACGATATACTTGGGTGAATTTTTTGAGAGAAAAATCAGACACATTTGATGTCTTCAAGAAACTACTCACTACGATTTTGAATCTTCACAATCTGAAGGTAATCCGGATTCATCCTGATCATGGTAAGGAGTTCGAAAACTCTTCGTTTGCAAGTTTGTGTGATAAGAAAGTTATTTCTCGTGAATTTTCTGCTCCTAAACTCCACAACAAAATGGAATTGCTGAAAAAAAAAATAGGACTTTGCAAAAAATGGCAAGAGTGATGTTAAGTTCAAAAAACATCTCAAAACGTTTTTGGGCTGAAGCTTTGTATACTGCATGTCATATTTCAAATAGAGTTTATTTAAGGAATGATACTACTATGACATCCTATGAAATTCTCACGGGAAAGAGGTCAAACCTTAAATATTTTCATGTTTTTGGATGTGTATGTCATGTTTTGAATGATAGAGATCATATTGCTAAGTTTGATGCAAAGAGTGATAAGTGTTTGTTTTTGAGATATTCATCAAATAGCCGAGCCTATAGGATGTACAACATGAAAACTAGGACTATTTTTGAGTCTATTAATGTTGTATTTGATGATTTTGCAGATCTAAAGAAGAAAACAGCTGAGGATGAAGTTGATGATCTGCTTGATAATTCTGGAAATTTAGATGTTGTCCAAGGTGTTACAACACCTCCGACAACACCTTATGCAGAAATTCCAGAAACAAAAGATGGACAACTTACTGATGAGATTAATGACGAGGATAGTGAGGTGAATGAAGTTGGAAAGAATATTCCAAGCAAGATTCAGAAGAACCATCCAACCTCATAAGTTATTGGAGATGTACATGGAAACATGCAAACTCGAAGGAAAGAGAAAGTGGGTTATCGAAAGATGGCAGGGTTGATGTGCATGAGCTCTACGTATTCTCAGGTAAGATTTTCTTGTTTTGTATCAAACATTGAACCCAAAAAGGTTGAAGAAGCTTTAAAAGATGAATTTTGGGTCAATGCTATGCATGAAGAGTTAGAACAATTTGTTAGAAATGATGTTTGGTACTTAGTACCGTGCTCAGCTCATGGTAATGTTATAGGGACTAAATGGATTTTCAAAAATAAAATCGATGAGTCAGGAAACATCATAAGAAATAAAGTTAGGTTGGTAGCTCAAGGGTATACACAGGTTGAGTGGGTGGATTTTGATGAAACCTTTGCTCCTGTAGCCCGCATTGAGTCAGTCCAACTTCTGCTTGCTATTTCATGTAATATGGGAATGAAATTTTTTCAAATGGATGTAAAAAGTGCCTTTTTGAATGAGATCCTAAATGAAGAAGTTTATGTGAAACAACCTAAAGGGTTTGAGGATCCAAATCATCTTGATTATGTGTATAAGTTGAAAAATGCATTGTATGGATTGAAGCAAGCACCACGTGCATGGTATGAAAGATTAACCGAGTACTTGCTCAATATTGGCTTCAAAAGAGGTGAAGTTGATAAGACTTTATTTGTGCAAAAGTCTTAAGGTAATATTTTAATCTGCCAAGTTTATGTAGATGATATAATCTTTTGTGCTTCAAATGATAAACTTGTTGATTATTTTGTGAAGTGCATGTCTTCTACATTTGAGATGAGCATGGTTGGTGAGTTAACCTATTTTTGGGATTGCAAGTGAAACAAATGCATGATGATATATTTCTGTGTCAAAGCAAGTATGCTAAAAATTTGGTGAAAAAGTTTCTGAATGACAACACTAAACACTTGCGTACACCTATAGGTTCTAATGAAAAACAGTCTAGGGAGGATGTTGGCGAAGGTGTTGACAACACCCTCTACAGAAGCATGATTGATAGTCTTTTGTATTTGAGTGATACTAGACATGATATCATGTATAGTGTTTGTTTGTGCGCTAGATACCAGTCTAACCCAAAAGTTACTCATTTAAAGGCCGTGAAACGTATACTGAAATATGTGGCAGGAACTTTGAATTTGGATTTGTGGTACACTAAAGAAACAAATTCGAATTTGGTAGGGTTTAGTGATGCTGATTGGGCTGGGGATTTAGATGAGAGAAATAGCACTTCGGGAGGCTGTTTCTACTTGGGGAATAACCAAGTGTCAAAATATAGTAAGAAACAAAATTGTGTCTCACTTTCTACTGTTGAGTCTGAATATGTTGCCGTAGGTAGTTGCTGCTCACAACTCCTATGGATGAATCAAATGCTGAATGATTATGGAATTAAGGGTGATACTCCTATTGTGTACTGTGATAATTCTAGTGCCATTGATATATCCAAAAATCCAGTACAGCACTCTCGAACCAAACACATTGACATTATACATCATTTCATTCGAGATTTGGTCGAAAAAAGAATGATCTTAATTGAGTTTGTTAGAACCAATAACCAATTAGCTGATATATTCACAAAAGCTTTGGATTTTGAGAGATTCTCCAGTATAAGGAAGTCTCTCAGTATGTGTGCATTATAAACAAAAATGAGATGTTGTCAGGAGTGTTTTCAACACCCTATGACAACACCTTTTCATGCATGTGCATTTTTAGGATATTAGGAATATTGCATGCATGTATTCACTTTGTTTTGTGACGTGTTTGATACTGTGTAACCATTGACTAGTTTTCACTCAGGATTCTTTGCAAAAAGTTTTACAGTTTAATGAGATTTAATTGAAAGTTCTGACTAAATCACAAAGTAGTGGAGGGATGTTCATGTTTTTCATGATCTTGTTCTAAGTGAAAAGTGATATCGCTAAATCAGAAACTCAAATTAACAATTTGGTAAAACGTAATCAATTCAATCATCAAATTTGATTGAAGAATCATAAGAAAATGGAAAAATCTACCTAAAGGGGTCTGTTGAAGATCGTTTCTTTAGTGTGCAGGCTACCACTTCTGCAATAATAAATTGGATACCAAAATCTTTCTGAATCCTGAAGTGTTGCTGGAAGATGTCGCCAACATCGTGGAAAACACCTCACTTGTCAACATATTTTTTTGCATATGACGGCATTTTATTTTTATGTCACATTCTGTTTTAGACATAATTAGGACATACATATTTTTATTTGTGAATATTTTTGGCTGAAAGGTTAAAAATTCTAATCGAACAAAATTTTTAATTTTTGCCCTATCCATTGATTTTGAATTGAATGTGATTGGTTTTTGTTTTAGTGGAGTTATATTCCGATGAGCAGTTAAATTTGGAGATATTTGGTGAAATATTTGGACCGAGATTATTGCAAAAAATCAAAAATATTTATTTCCTAATTTATATAGGATTGTTACCATTGGAGATCTTTTTACCATTAGAGGGGTAGTAAATCCGATTGAGAATAGGAAAGGTTGAATGTATTAGTATTTATTTGGGTGTTTATCTGTTTTCGGAAATATATTATTACCATCTTGAGCCTACGAATTTCTCTTATTCCTTTTACCCCTGTTTTGATCCTTCGTCTGGCCTAAAGTTCACTGTTCACAATATTTTAATGGCAGGAAAGGGATTTGATTCTCACGACATCCATTTTGAGATGGGATTTACAGAGGATGCTGCTGAAGGTATCACAACACCTCCTTCACCACACCCTATGTTAGAACAAGCGTTGGTTCCAACTGTTGAGGAACCTGTGCCCCTGGACTCCATTGCTCCAGGAGAGCCTGGTAATGCCATTGACTTGGAGAACTTGTCTGACATGTCTGTGCTAAACAAGGTGTTTCCCACGAAACCCTTGACTCGCCGATCCAAGCGCCAAGCCGGATACAACCCAGACTACACCGCATATAAAAGATTTCATGGAAAATGTCAACCTTCTAGACCTTCTCTGGTGGACACAGAGTACTCCTCTGGTGATTCAAGCGATGATGAAGATTACAAGCTGGTGCATCGAAAAAGGGGCAAAGCTAAAGCAATGGAACCATATATTCCAACCATTTCAGTTCCCTTTGTGTTAGAAGAAGAATCAAAGGAAGATTCACCGTCTGTTCAGGAATCTACTGAGTCAGAGATTCCATCTTCTGTTGATACTGAGAAAGATGCATCTGCATCTGTGCCTGTTGTTGAGGAGACCACCATGGTTGCTCCTCTTGTGTTTTCTGATGACGAGAAAGCTTCAATAGCCAAGTTCATGGTTGGAATGAAGAATTCAAAAGGTGAGAAGCCCACCGGTTCTGTTCCCGCATTTGAATCTGATGATGAACCGGACAAGGAAATGTTGCAAGAATTCAAAGACAATCGCCGACACTCCTCTGATAGTTTTAGCTCTGATTCAAGTGAATATTCCGATGCAGAGAAAGATTTGGAAGAAGAGTCAGATTCTGATGACTCTGAAGAAGATGATGAAGGTGTTGAGGAAGGTGTTGTCGACACCTTGGACAACACTATGGGAGAAGTGTACAATTTGAGTGAAGCCTACTCTTCATTTTTCTATTCCAAGGATGTTGCTGATACCTGGAATATGTACGTTGACCGAGAATTTCTGGAAGAGCACAACATTGACTCTGAAAGCTATGGAGCTCAGAATATGGTGAAATTTTTTGAGGTAAGAAACCTGCTTTCCACTGTTACTACTGCTGGTTCGTATAGTGAGAAGATTATTCGTGAGTTCTACTGCAATCTCAATGAAAATTTGAGGGATCCAAGATGGTGATATATGGGAAATTGTACATGAGAGGTCAGATTTTCCAGTTTAGTCCAGCCATTATTAATGGTTTTCTGGGGACTCCTTTTGTTGAGGATGATGAGCTGCCATCTTTGGATGTGATGACTTTCGTTATCACTGGTGGACTGGTCACAAGCTTTCCAGCTCATCCTCGCAAGCTAGCTGCTACCAAGCTCACTTCTTTCTACTCTGTTTTGCACAAGACAACTGTAAAGACTTGGACTTCTTCTGGGAATTCTACCGTTGTCACAAAGCATCAGGCTCATGTCTTGTATGCTATTGGCACTGGAGTTGCATTCAACTATGGCAGACTGGTGTTTGACACAGTCATGGCCTTTGCAGATTTTTCTCAACCTACACTAAAGATACCATATTCCTCTCTGATCTATTCAATGCTCAAGTCTCAAGGGATCGAGAAGGATTATGATGAGCCACTCACTGAAGCTGGGGAAGTGCTGAAAATTGCACCTGCATTGCTGCGAGGAAATAGGAAGATAGACCTACCTTGGTCTGAATCAAGTGTTGCGGCAGGTGTTGTGACATATGTTGCCAACACCTCATTTGCCCTAGAAATTTTTGTTCCTCCCTCTACTACAAAGAATCTGGATACAGCCTGTAATGGACTGGGCCTCTGCGCTCTGCTAACCCACTCTGGGCCGGCCCAGCCCAGCCATACTCATGGCCTCTTCCCCTCCTAGCTCAATGGTACCAAGACTGAGTGGACTTTGTACTTATCCTGGAGCGCAAGGTTCAAGTCTTGGGGAGGACATGAAATTCCCCACCAGGAGGGGAAGAGGCCATGAGTATGGCTGGGCCGGCCCAGAGTGGGTTAGCAGAGCGCAGAGGCCCAGTCCATTACACAGCCTTTATTCAAGCTCAACTTCTGCATGCTGAGCAGAAGATCACACAAGATAAGGCTGATCTAGCCTATTATGAAGGGTTGAAAGCTCACTACGAGACTTTACTTTCTGGAGCTTTCTCTTCTGGACAAAAAGGGGGAGATGATGGTGGTGGTAAAGGTAAAGGTAAAGAAGCTGAACATGAAGAAGAAGCTGCTGCTAAGGATGATGGCTCGTCTGAGAGCAATAAATTTTAGATGATTGATTTAGTTTTGTTTGGTGTTTAGTTTTAGTTTTTTTGATAAGTTTTTGCTCTGTTTTTAATCAAAACTTTTCTCCTTTGTTTATGCTCTGATGTGATGTGTTTTTCTTTTTTACTTTTTCTTATTGATATGGAGTGTTGTAGACAGATGTTGCCAACATCCTGTGACAAAACCTCTACTTATATTTAGGGGGAGAAACTGTTCTTATATTCAGGGGAAGTTTTGATACATGAGGAGTTTTTATGTTTTGAATTAAAATGTGTTTTGTCCAGAAAGAAAAAAAAGGGGAGATTGAAAGGAATATTTATTCCTTAAATCTTTTCTAATTTAAAAAGATTAATTATGATCTTTTGCCTTTATTTGGCCACAAGTTTTAAATCGTCTATTTGCTTAGTTATTTAGATTTGAGATATGATTAATCTTATTAAAATATTTATTATCTCATCTCTAATGATTTTATTCCTTGGCTTTGTAGATTTGAGTTGATAAAAAAGGAATAAGGTCTAGAATCCTACGTCTACAAGGAAACATCTACAAGGAATGATTCTTAAGCCTTATTTATTAGGTGTGAAGGCTTAGGGAAGAGATACGACTGAGAGAACGAAAAAGAGAATTGAGAGAGAGCTTTTGAGCGTACAAATCAGAGAGAATTTTGAAGATTGTTTGAAGCTCATGTTTGGTCGTGTCACCTTGATTGCCTTGAAATTTTGAAGAACACATGAAGAGCAAAGATCAAAGATTGGAGTGTTCTAGTCAAGTTTCGACATCAAGGATTCATCTCCGTGTTTTTGTTTGTTTATTCTATTTCGTATAGAATTTTAGGAGATGCTTTTATCTGTTTTATTTTTTCACATGTTTGGAGAAAATTGACTTTTACAATAATTCACTAGTTTTAGGGTTTGTAAAAATCTTTGATTTATTTTCTAGTGAAGGTTTTGCCCTGAGGCACTGCAAAAATATTTTATATTCTTGCTTAATTATTCTTGAGTCTATTTTAGTGGTTGCTAGTTTATTTTATTCACACTTTAATGATTTTCCGCTGCATATTACTCAAAGTGTTTTGTAGGTGTTGCCAATACTTTATGACAATACCTCAAACTGGTTATGTGCAACCCCAATTTCCTTACAACGTTCCACAAGGGAAAGATGACTTTTGCTATGACACATTTTTTCATGAAGTTGTTCATTACCAACTTCCTTTACTATTGATATAGCTCTATGCATATTTATTTTCCAAGTTCTACCATGTCGAAATCTAGGACCACAAAAGAAATGAATAGATCAGGTCAGGTCATGGTGCATAGATCAGCAGGATTATTGATTCCTGATTTGGTGAGAGTTATGAAGTTTTGCCTATACAAAATTCAACTTCACAAGTATAACCATCTCTTTGATAATGAAAAGAGTGATGTTAAATCATAAATAGTAAGAATATAATGTAAAGAATGTGCAACACAACGCATGATTTATAAATTCAAAGAAACCAATCACTATTATTCTTATAAACACGACATAACTGTTAACCCATAAAATAAAGAATTTTATTGGCCCAAAAGGAACCTAAAAATTTTACTCTAAAGGTCGTGGCCCAAATAAATTCAGCCCAAGTTGAAATCTGTGAAGAAAAGCGGTAAAAAAGATGAAAGAATGAGATTTAAAATAAATCAAGACTAAGTCAAAAGTGGTTGCAAGAATAGTGGTAAGAAAAACGTGGCCCATTTCCATGAAGAGTGGGAAGTTATTCACGCGGGAACAAGAAGAAAAGGGAATCGACAAAAGAGAGAGAAGGGCATTCACAACAACACTTCAAGCCCCAAAAGCTTTGAATTTTACAGCAACATTTCTGCAAATATTTCATACATCCATCTTGTTATTTTCCAGTAATTTCAGCGTACATATTTAGCTTGTTTTTGATGGGTTTCTCGAACTATTACAGCAATTTTCTTTGTAGTTATTATGGCAAACACTTGTCATTTTGAATTTTCAGTAGCAAAGAATAGATATTTTGTTTGCTATTAATAATTCTCCTTCTAGTTCACTTTAGTTCTTTGACATTTTACCGATGAACTTGAGACCGACGACGAAACCGAGGCTCATTTTCTCTTGGTTTTAGAAGTTAGATTTTTATTTTTTATTTATATTTTCATTTGACACTCACATGCCTGGCACGCCTGCAACCAACCCGCTCGAGCCAATATTTGTGTGCAAAACTAATTTTGGAAAGCCCAGTGGGACCTTTATGGTGCCAAAGAACCGTAGAGATCAGGAGAAAGGTGACAGCAAGCTGTCTCATGAGGATGTTGCTGGAGGCTCCGTTTCACATGCTGATGGAGCGGAAATGATTGTTCATACAGAGGTTGAAAATGTAGAGAAACCTGCTCAAACTGGTGAAGGTGGAGGACCTAGTGGAGTTCCAGAAATGGTGTTGGTTCCTTCCGAACATTTTGACTCTATGATTTCAAAAAAAATTGAAGATATGGATATGATGGTTGCTAGCACCATGGAACGTATGTAGGAGGCACATAGGCTCGTGAAATCGGCCATGGGCTTCATGTGAGGTGAGATGAGCAAAATCAAGTCTGGTGGAGAATTTGTTCCCAAAGTCACCATATCTTAGGAACAAACCGTGAATCCGAAGAAAATTGTTGAGGAAAGCCATAAACCTAATGAAGGTGGATGATCCAATGGAGGGTCCCCAACAAGCGATCTTCACCGCCCTGGGCATTCTGGTTTTATTCATCAAAGTGAAATATATGCTCCTCCTCACAGAATAGAAGAGGAACCATGGGGAAGAGTTTTGCCAAATCAGAGAGCCAATGGCAAAAGACCTATTATTCAGAGTTTTGCAGTCACGATTCCGGGAGCACAACTTGGATTTTATGAGGAACCAATTTCTTTCCATATCCTATGCTGAACACTCGAGGGGCAACCACTTATCATCACCCCCTGATTGGGCCAGCACCAGTGGATCAGGAACTATTGAGAGAAATGGTGTAAAATTTATATGGACCAGGGATTGGGCCAATGACCAGGACAGAGTTCCACAAGCCATATCCAGACATCATCGACATTAATAATCCTTATCCCAAGGGTTTCAAGGTACCTGACTTTACATTGTTCTCAGGGGATGACGATCAATCATCTACAGAGCATGTAACACGGTTCACTATTCGATGTGGCACATTGGCCAATTACGAAAATTTCCCATTCTTCAAGATTAGATTGTTCCCAAATACTCTTACTGGAACAGCTTTCACATGGTACACTCAGCTGCCGAGGAACTCTATTTTCACTTGGAATGAACTGAAAAAGTTGTTCCACACTCAGTTCTATCGAACTGAGCCAGAGACTAGTATTGCTGACTTATCCAGATTAACTCAGAATTCTGGGGAAACGGCATGGCTGTTCATCGAGCGTTTCAAGAAGTTAAAAAGTCGTTGTAAGGTGTTCCTTCCAGAACCTGAATTTGTCAAATTGGCTCAAAGAGGATTAGATTTTGAGTTGAGGAAAATGTTCCAGGGAACTGAGTTCCGTGATTTCTATGATATGGCCGTGAAAGTGGCCGAATATGAGGAACTATTGCAATAAGAATCACGTAGAAAAAAATCACTGTTGGGTATTATTATCAGGATTTGGAGGATGTTGCATTGGCAGAGGTTGGTAAATAGGGTTCCTTTGTATGCCCATCTTTGAAGCGCAAGGCGGGAGAACCAACGAAGTCAGGTTCATCAGTGATGCAAGGACAGAGTACCATTCAATACACGTTTGATGTGTCAAAAACAGAAGATATTTTTGACTTTTTTGTCAAGGAGAAGTTTGTCACATTTCCAACGGATCATCATATCCCGAAGAAAGAAGAATTGAAAGGAAAAGAATATTGTAAGTATCATAATTATTTTAATCACTCTACCAATGCTTGTTGGGCTTTCAGGAACATCATCCAAGACAGAATCACCAAGGGAGTATTGAAATTCCCTGAGAAGAAAGACACTATGCTGATAGACGAGGATACTTTTTCTCCTATGGCGCAAGTGAATGTCAGTACTCCAGATTTAAGGAGTATCATTAATCAAAGAAGGGAGTATCGACGAGATAGAGAAATGAATATGAGGAGACCAGTGAAGCGATGTTGGGTTCCTAATGATATGATATTTCACATCAAAGAAGAGAATTATAGTGACAAGTTCACTCGGTATGGAAGTAAAGACAAGGTCCATAAATATACAGAAAGAACCATGGCCTATGGGCCAAGGAACTCTATTGATAGCCCCAGACAAACATGCTCAGGGGACAATAAAGTGGTTCCCCGACAATAAAAAATATTTTCCCAAACCAACAGGTCACTTTTCAGTCAGATGACCCATGATCAAAAAATTCAAGTCCCACGAAGAGATAAGCCTAGATTTTTTGTTCCACCAAATGTACAACCTGATGGACAGTGGCAGTTGTTGCGTCACAAGAAATTTCCTTTGCCACTCACAAGAACCCAAAAAAGGAGACATCTGAGGGAGAAAGCAATGGCACGCAGAGCCAAGGAAGAACCTATCTTGCCAAACAAAAGCAAATTTGGTAGGAAGGAGACTGAGGATAAGGAGTTTGAGGATGATGACTTGTTGTCCGAAGAAGAACCAAGTACCAAGAAACAAATTAGTTTCAAAGTAGGCGAGTTCACCATATCGGTGGATTGTGCCACTGGATTTGTGATCTTGCCTGATATGTTCAAGTCTAAATAGGAGCCTACAAGTTCTGTGGAACCAATGCAGGGAGATGGTAAGGAAGATGCCTCTAGGGAATCTTGCAGTGGGGTGACTATACAAGAGGAACCACATAAACCGAAGAGAGTGGTCATCAAAAAACCTGCTATTGATATGACCAAACATATCAGGCCTTTATATATCAAGGCGCATGTGAATGGTCAACCAATCTCAAGGGTGCTGATTGATAATGGTTCTGCAGTGAACATTCTACCACTAAGGGTGAAACTGATCTAATTCCAACAGAGGTTTCCGTAACAGCATTCACTGGGGAAGCTACTAAGACTATTGGAGTGTTCCCTGCAGAGGTAATAGTGGGGAGTAAAACTTCCATTTCAGCATTCTTTGTGGTGAACTCTTCTGCCAATTTTCAAGCTTTGTTAGGCCGAGATTGGATACATGCAAATCATTGCATACCATCATCAATGCACCAGTTCCTGATGTTCTGGATAGGAGATGATGTGGAGATCGTACAAGCAGATTCTCAACCTTTCCAAACAAATTACAACGTGGTTGAATCCAGATATTACAATGGTGATTTTGGGCCGATTAAGTTCTATGGGCAGAACAAAAGTGGACAACCTAAATCTATGTATATGGAGACATTAGGAACCAATGAAATGTTTGACAGAATCCTTAAGACTACTATCATTGCGCCGCCCAAGCCGATGATCCAGCCCCTCATTGAAGGTGTCGATGATTGAGTTCCAAGTGGTTAGAGGTAGCTGCAGCCTCTATCAAGAAATCACAGGTGCAACAGACAATTGAATTGGTACGAGACAACCTACTGTGGGAAGTAAATGGTTCTGAGATCATTTATGAGGAGGAACCTGAATCTTCTGAAGAATTACAACTGCAAGACCTTGCATTTGCACCATCACAGTTAGAGGATCACCAACCTCAAGTTCAAGATCCTTTATAGGAAGTGAACTTGGGAAAATTGGATAATCCAAGCCTATGTATATTAGTTCATTGCTAAATGATGAATTAAAAGTCAAGGTGAAGGATCTGCTGGCAGAATTCAAAGATTGCTTTACTTGGAGTTATGAGGACATGCCTGAGTTGGACCGACATTTGGTAGAACATCGTCTTCCTACACTACAAGAAAATATGGAAACAACAACGTTGATATAACAACGCTTTGATCATGAAAGTGTTGTTAAATGTTGTTTGTTGACCTTTAACAACGCTTTTAATTAAAAGCATTGTCTATGAGCGTTATTTTCGTCTCAACGACAATGCTTTTAATAAAAACATTTTTAATTGTGTTGTTTAAAATGTCTACCACAACACTTATTATAAATGTCTTGGATGAGCATGTTTTTCAGAAATATGTATATACATGGACACACAAATATATACATTGAATAGATACATACACATATAATTAGTCTCTTTCTCTCTCCTTCCCAAAGCCATTCTCGCGATCCCCTTTCTCCCCAAACCCTAACAGCCTCTCCATGCCGTCGATTTGCCGCCATAGCCACCGGAAAGCTACCAGTTGAAGATAGAAAAGGTAAGAGCTCGTACTTGGCATCAATTTAATACCAAAATGTTGAGGAATCTCGGGCCAAAGCTCAAACCGTCATATCCCGTTCGCAATTGGAGTTGTGCAGGTTCTTGTTCTTTTCGACTTTGTGCTATTTATGGTCGTCTCTTGGTTTCCAGCTTCACTCAATCAATCGTCTCTCCCCTTCGCTCAATCTATCGTCTACCCTACGCCCTTTTGCTCTGTCTGAAATTATCCACCGGAATGCATAGTTGGTTCAACGCTGGGATTGTTCCTTTGCATAAGTTGTTTTTATGGAGTAACTTCGAGGATTCGATCAGCGGAGAGGTGAGTTTCTCCTCGCGCATTTTAGTTTTTTAAAGTTGCATTTGTTTGTGGCGGATATGATCTGAAATATGTTGATTGCATAGGTCGATCCCACTGTTTGGTATTGTAGTTATCTTTGTTTGGGAAATTGTAGACTTGTGAGTTCACTAAGCAAAGAATGAGCTGTTTTTTAGTTCCTCTATTTTCTGGTTGTGGTTCATTCTTGTTTTTCTTTAAATTTTGGTATTGATTTGGTTTCTAGATTAGTTTTGGGGAGTTCTGATCACTGGCCACGAAAATGCATGTTATGAGGAAATAAGAATTTTTCGTTTTCAACACGGGATTAAATTTCTGAAAATTGAAGCACTACTACTGTTTATAACTGAAAAAGGTGAATATTTTATATTTATATGGATTTGAACACTGATATTTTAGTTGATTTTACTATGTCTCCATTATGTTTCTTTTTTTTTTTTTATTTTGGGAGGAAGGAGATGATCTGTTTCTGCCGAACCTCATTATTATTATTTTTCAAGTGTGTCAGATCAAATTGCACAATATCTTTGGAAATTATTTGGGGGTAGACCTCATATGGAGCTGAGTCTAGTTATTTATCATGTCTGATCAAATCGAGCGTTCCTAGCAGACACATATGTTGGCAGATACAAAGCAGTTCTTTTAGCAGCTTCTGTTGAGTTTCTGGTTAGTTTTTCATGAATTCAGATGCTTTATTTCTCAAAAACATTATAGTCGCTAAACTTTTCCTTCATTTAGGGGCTTGGGCTGCTAGCTCTGCAAGCTCATTATCCAAAACTGAAGCTACCTCTTTGCAACATATATGATAAAAACTCTCATTGTGTTCAAGTTAAAGGAGCCAAAGATGTGCTCCTGTTTGTTGGCCTTTACTCCGCAGCCATTGGATTCAGAGGAATAAAAGCTGCAATGCCATCACATGGTGCTGACCAGTTTGAAGATAAAGATCCGAAGGAGGAGGGACAGAGCTCCAAGCTATGGCCCGAGAACTCAGTGAAATCAATAAAGGTCTGCCCATTCTGTTAAATATTTTGCTAACTGAAACTAGATAAACTTGCTAGAGGAGAACTACAAAATTCATAAAATATTCTGCCTATGTGTTCATTTGTTAACATGGTAATCTGTTCAAGAGAAACATGGCTTATTTATTCCTTCTCACATTGAACAGAAGTGACTCTTTCCTTCAGGTTATTTTCTTCATTTTATGTTTTTACAAAACTTACAAACTTTACCATGTTTAACGAATGGTTCCAAATTTGGTAGGTTGGGCCAGCCATGTTGTGAGAATGTTGTCGTCTAGGTTTGTGGATGTCCTGACATAGTGGAGATCCTTTAGTGACTAGGTTGTGAGTTAATTGGAGTACTTGCTCTGCAGGAGGTGAAATATTTAATTTACATTTTGTATAACTCGTAGGAAACTGTTTAAATTTACTTTATAGTGGCTTATCTTTTGATGATTCATGATATGATAGTAAAGATTTCTCAACGAGCCCATTTATTATGCTTAAACAGCTTATATTTTATATCTCCAAATTTTCAAGACGTATTCAGTGGAGAGCAAAAACAACACATGGCGGGGATGTTTCTGTGAAAGAATTGTTTGGATATAATTCCAAGAGGCGAGATTTCCAGATTGAACATGATAACGATGCCGAGAAACTACTGGCTGATATGGAATGGAAGGATAGCAAACACAGACACTGAGCCCTTTTTGAAACGACAGATGTTGCATGTATACAATAGAAGGTAAATTTTAGTTTCTTGTGTGTTTCTCTAAATTTCTTGAGTTTCATTATTTTCTTGTTCTTGATATATTATTTCCCCTCTTTATGCACACAATCCAGTTGATTCCTGACTCACGTGTCATAAATAAAATGTCAATGAATTTTTTTAATTTTGCTTTGAATTTTTGAATTGGAACTGTAGCATGAGTTTCAAGCCTTGACTATGGTTCCTCTGTTTATATTCTATAGGAGTTGATTCTCTGCTAGCTTCTGTTCACTTTGTAAGATTCTTGTTATCCCAACTCTAATATGATTTGTTAAGAAATGTGCTACTAGATTTTACCAATATAGATTTTTAGTTGGGAAGTAATAGTTACAACATTGCCGAGTTTACCTCAAGAGTTACAACACCGTAAGTTTATAATTTTCATTCGATTTAATCGTCTGCAGATTAATTGTATTTTACCCCAGATTAGGAATTTCGATTATTATCGATAATAATTTTTTTTCCCATTCATTTTGACATTTTCCTACTAGTAAGTTTAGTTCTATGATGAAAACGAACATATGCAAGTAATGTATGCATACAGTTCATTTATTTTGGGAGGACATGGCCGTGTCAATGGGCTGGGGACCCTTTACGCCTCTAATTTTGAACATGGGCATTTTCATTTGAATTATTATTCATGAAACTAGCATATGACATTTACATCTTCTATTGGATTTTGGTTAAAGATATTGTGTGAGAAAGAGACAATGAAATGTTGGTACATATTTTGTCTGAAAAATTGAAGTTCGACACAAAGAATGGCAGAATGAGGGGATGATTAGAACTAATTTTTTATCGATCTATTCTTTAAATATAGCTTATTAGTTTTTGGCCATTTTTTAATTGAAAAATAAGGCAAGTGTTTAGTGTAATTTTTTTTAAAAGTTTCCATATTGCAAATAGAGTTGGTTTGACTTGATTGTAATCTCTAAGGTTTTGTGTCGATATTTTTCATGCTTTATAGTGCTACAACGCTTCTATTTGTCAAAGTGCTCTAAAATTTTGAATTTTGAGTTTCGTAATTCGTAGTTACCGTTCTCTGCTGCCAAATGTGATTAAGTTTATTTTTTATTTTGATCTATTCATATTTGGTTTATGTTTGTTTTTATTTTTAATAATTTACAGTATGGAGTTACGAATTAAAGGAAAAAAGATTGTTGCGTCTTTTATGAAAGCTCGGGATGCTAACATGTGCTGAAGTGAGTAATCAAAATTTTTCAAGATTAATGCATATTTTTTTCCTAGTGTTCATTAATTTAGAATTCGATTATTTTTTATATTTGAACGATATATAATATTTGAAGATTGTATATTAAATTTTATTTTAGAAATTTTGGAATTTTGAGTGATTTATAATATTGAAAATTTGTGATTTAATTTTTTTTTATTTAAAAAAAACAACGTTTTTTTATGTGTTGTCTTTAACAGAAATGACAACGCTTTTTATGCATTGTATTTTACCAGAAATGAAAACATTTTTTATGCGTTTTCTTTACCAGAAACGACAACGCTTTTTACGCGTTGTCTTTTCCAGAAACGACAACGCTTTTTATGCGTTGTCTTTGCCCAAAACGACAACGCTTTTTTCGCGTTGTCTTTGAGCATGGTCTTTTACATCATTGGCTACGACAATGCTTTTTTGGTGACATTAACAACGCGGAAAAAGCGTTGTATTTCACCTTTTCTTGTAGTGCTATCAAAGATGATTTCAAGCCACATAAACAACCAGGGAGGAGAATGTCCAAAGAAGTAGAAGCAAAGGTAAAAGAAGAAATAGAAAAATTGGTGAAAGCAGGGTTCATCAGGCCAATCAGATATGCAGAGTGGCTCTCAAATGTGGTTCCTGTGATAAAAAAGAATGGAAAGCTGAGAATTTTTATTGATTTTAGGAATCTTAATCTGGCTACTCTAAAGGACGTCTATGTGATGCCGATAGATGACATGCTTGTGGATTCGGTGGCCAACAATGAACTATTATCGTCATGGATGGCTACTCCGGGTACAACCAAATAAATATTGATGAAGGAGACACAACAAAAACGGCCTTCAGATTTTCAGGTGCTATTGGCACTTTTGAATGACTTGTGATGCCATTTGGATTAAATAACGTCGGTGCAACCTACCAAAGAGAAATGAATGCAATCTTTCATGATATGATTAACCACTTTATTGAAGAATACATTGATGATATCGTGGTGAATTAATGGAAAAAACAGAGGATCATGTGGAACATTTGAAAAAAAGTTTTGAACGGATGAGGAAACATGATCTAAAATTGAATCCAATGAAGTGTGCATTTGGAGTTAAAGCGGGGAACTCTTGGGTTTTCTGGTGCACCAGCGAGGTGTTGAGTTAGATCAGAACAAGTCTAAAGCCATCTTGGAGGCCAAGCAGCCTAAAAGTAAAAGGGAACTCCAACGGTTCCTTGGTCAGGTAAATTACTTGAGAAGGTTCATTTCCAATTTGGCAGGAAAAACTAAAGAATTCTCTCAGTTGCTGAAGCTCAAAGAGACAGAAAAATTTATATGGGAAGGTCACCATCAAGAAGCATTTGAAAGGATAAAATAATATTTGTCTAAAACTCCAATATTGATGCCTCCAAGATATGGGGTTCTTTTTAAATTATATATTGCAGCCGCTCCAGAATCAATAGGGTGTTTACTAGCCCAAAATAATGAAGAAAACAAGGAGCAGGCTATATATTACTTGAGTCGTTCACTTCATGAGGTGGAATGTAAATATTCTTCTATTGAAAAATTGTGTTTGGATTTGTTTTATGCATGTACCAAATTGAGGCACTATTTAATTCAGTCAACTGTATTTGTTGTGTCAAAAACTGATTTAATTAAGTACATGTTTAGTAGACCTGTATTATCAGGAAGAATTGGTAAATGGTCATTATCTTTAGCAGAGTTCACATTGGTTTATTACCCTCAAAAGTCCATGAAGGGACAAGACATTGCAGATTTTTAGCTCATCATCCAGGTTCTGACGAGTCAGTACAAGAAGATATGGAAATTCCGGTGTATGGGATCGAAGAACAACCATGGATATTGAGATTTGATGGATCCAGCACTGAAGGAACTGCAGACACAGGAGTAATAATCATATCCCCAACCAGAACAAAAACAGATTTATCCTTCAATTTGGATTTCCCCTGCACCAAAAACCAAGCTGAGTACGAAGCACTGGTGATTGGCTTGGAGGTTCTCAAGGATTTGAAAGCCAAGAACGTGCAACTGATTGGGGATTCACAGTTGGTACTTCGGCAAGTAGCTGGGGAATACAAATGCGCCAGTTTATCATTGACCCCATATTTTTCAGCCACTTCACAGCTGGCTGATGATTTCGAAGAGATCAACTTTCAATATGTACCAAGAAAACAAAATTGGGAAACCAATGAACTAGTCCAGATTGCGTCGGGGTTAAGACTGTCCGAGGAACTCATCCATAGATTGGTGCTTATTCAGAAGAAAAATCACACTTCCATCATACAAAGGGGATTACAGGTAGAAAATGTTAATATGGATGTTAACTTGGCACGAGATTGGAGAGAAGAGCTGAAAAAAGCTTTACAATTCCCTGAAAAATCAGTTCCATACGGGTTGAGGATGAAAGTCCTTAACTATATATTGGTTGAAGGTGATCTATATATAAAAGGAAAGGATGGGTTGCTACTACAATGCATTGGGTTCCCCGAGGCATTGTAAGTCATGAAACAGGTTCATGAGGGTATGTGCGATGCACATCAGTCGGGGATTAAGATGAGATGGCTCGTGAGGAGGCATGGGTACTATTGGCCATCAATGTTGAAGGACTGTATCAGATATTCCAAAGGATTTCAACCCTGCCAAAAACATGGCAATATCCAACGGGTTCCTGCCGATGAGATGTATGACATTGTAAAGCCATGGCCATTCAGAGGATGGGCCATGGATTTAATTGGAAAGATTTACCCTTCTTCGTCTAAAGGCCATAGTTTCATTATTGTGTCCACTGATTTTTTTACTAAGTGGGAAGAGGAAATATCGTTGAAAAAAGTGGAGCAAAAAGATGTGATTGACTTTATCAAGGAACACATTATACACCGATTTGGTATACCAAAGTCCATCATTACAGATCAAGGAACCATGTTCGTGGGATCAAAAGTTAAAGATTTTGCAGCAGATTATGGCATTAAGCTACATTGTTCCTTGCCATATTACCCTTAGGCTAATGGACAAGCAGAAGATTCTAATAAAGTGTTGATCAAAATTCTGCAGAAAATGATGGAGGACAATCCAAGGGATTGGCCTAGGTTGTTGTCCGAAACATTGTGGGCATATAGAACATCGAAGAGAACTGCAATTGGGGTAAGTCCTTTTGCGCTAGCTTATGGGCACGAAGCTGTGTTACCCATGGAAATCATGGTTCCATCGTTATGAATAGCTATGCAGAATCACTTAATCCCTGAATTATACAATGAAGCTATGATCACAGAATTAGAGGATCTCGATGACATGCGAATGCAACCTCTTAATAGCATAATGGTTCAAAAAGAGAAAGTGGCTCGGAGTTATAATAAAAGGGTTAAAAGTAAGTCATTCCACGAAGGAGACCTCCTGTGAAAAGTTATATTGCCTATAGGAACTAAAGACAGTGAATTGGGAAAATGGTCTCCAAACTGGGCAGGACCATTTAAGGTTCATCGAGTACTAGATGGGAACGCTTATTGGTTGGCTAGTGTGGAAGGGAAGCTGCACAAAAGATGCATCAATGGCAGGTACTTAAAGCAATATATCCCTAGCATGCGTGAAGAGCATAAACTGAAATTAGTGTAAATAACTTTGAAAGCTATCGTTGTAAATATTTGTAAATAAATAAATAAAGTAGGCTAAGTAGCCAATTTTAATAATCGTGTGCATTGGTAATAATTCTGGAAGGATGTGCAGGTATTATAAGGTACAATATACCATTAACCCGAATGGTTAAATTAATCAAAGTGTTCGCACGCACATGCATTCAAAAAGCGGCCACGGTTCTTTTGGCCATAATAGTGTTAAAACATATAAAAGATATGAAAATATTGTTTTTTCCATGAAACAATAAAATTACCCAAGTGCGGCTGCCAGTTCTTTCCACTTCGATTTACATTCTCTCTGCACAGTCACAGATTCATTTAAAGCTTTGTTCCATCCTTGGTAATCATCTCTTTGATTCATCAGTTGGTTCCTTTTGGTCCGAATTTCCTCATCGACAGTCATTATTTGTGCCTTGAGATACTCGCCTTCTTCCAGTAACTCCGCTTTTCTGGATTCATGAACAACAAGTTCGTTCTTCAAGTGCAGTATGCTTTATTCCACGCATCAAAGCTTTGACCCACCTCAATCAATTTATTGAAATCACTTTCTCAGGCACTCTTGAGAGCATCTCAAGTTTCTTTAGAAGCTTTGAAAGCTTCGAGTTTTGCAGAAGATTCTGCATGCTTATTCACAGCATCTTGGACCTGAGAAATAATAGAGGGAAGAGAATGAGAAGCCAGACCTAAGGGAGATCACTCAGAAAATCCTTGGGAACGTTGAAGCAGTTGGAAAGCAGATATAAGTTCTTGATATTGTTGATCAGTTAGTGCGAACAATTCCTGGTGGATCAAGAATTTAACAATGTTGGTAGCACGAGAAACTAACTCTACATCAGAATATTTTGAAATTTCAGGAAATGATTCACTCTTAAAGTCCTGCAAAAAGCTAAAGTCTAAATCCATAGTGACATCAGGAAGAGTGCACATCTGGATTATTCTTGAGGTGTGATCCTGAGACAAAGTAATGCAAAATAATGACATACCACCGACCTGAGTACAACAGGAACTGTAAGAGAACAATTACCACATAAGAGGTCGGAGCGGTGACCATATCCGAGGTTTGTTCACCAAAAGAGAATTTCCCATGAATGTTCATGTTGTTAGGGGGAAGAACATTTGATGGAATGTATGTGAGGATCTGTGCCGCAAGGATGTTTTTAGCAACATCAGCAGGCGTTGATGACTTTATGGGAAATGCCACGTTCTTCGGTTGCACAAAGCTTTGAGGCTGGTTCACTTCAACAGTTGAACCAGGAACATTGATAGTGGAAGGAATAGAAGAAACCGATATTTTATCATCTTCATCTACAAAAACCTCAAAACTGCGCGAGGACTGCATGGCTAGTCGTTTAGAAACTCGAGTATTTTTTCTATTCTTGGCAGGAATTGACTCATTTGGAACTCCATCACCCATGGTTTTAAGTTTTTTGGCAGAATTTTGGGCTCCAAAGAAGAAAAATATAATCATAAGCATGAAGATCAAGTTAAAATTCCAATCAAAAGGTATTATGTTACCAGGAGGAATCGCCAAAACAGCAGTAAGAGCCTGATACTTCGGAGTCCATCACGACATAAAAGGAACAATACTATCACGAGCAACTTCTTGAATCGGAGCCAGAAAGAGAGATCCCCAGACAACATTTAGTTTGGCAGTTGCCAAAGAGAAGCGACGGTCAACCAGTTCATCCCAAACACTCTTAGTCAGTTGTCGGGGGAAGAAGAGACGGCTCTCGGGTACCATAGGAGGAAAACCAAATTGTCGAGCCACAATTAAAGGGTTGTATATCTCAAAAGGGAGGGTGGCATTATCATTAGCAAGGGTATAACTGCTGACCAAGAATTTCAAATGAAGGCAAGAAATCCGTATCTCATCCACAATTTGAGGAAAGGATTTGTTTTGATGGGACATAAAGCGAAGAATCCATGGATAATCTTCCGTATTGAGATATACTAGCAGATAGTAGCAATCCTCTTCTCCAAGTGTATTGAAGAAAGTCATTAAAAAGTCCTTAGAAACTGTGGTGATACAATAGGCTAAAGCATTGCTATTAGAGGGATTAATGCTAGTGAAAGGAAGGTTATTAATATCCAAAAAATAGGAAAAGAGCCACAATTGCAAGAACCAGCACACACCTTGAAGTTTACGGAGGGGAGTGTCAAGAACACTTTTACTCAGCCCTCGATAAACATATCCTAAAAACATAACCCCTAAGTTGGCAACATTCTCAGTACTTAGCAAACGTGCGAGAGATAGGTACTCAGTGGAAGGACGACCAGAAGCTGGACAAAACAAGAATTTACAAACAAGTACCCATATGAACAAAATATGTTCCTCAGCAGTAGGGGTATCAGAAAAGGTACACCAGTTTCCTATTACAGAGGCATAGGAAGTATAATTCAAATACTCATCTGGGAGATTTGGAACATCGTGCATCGAGAGAACACTTATCAAATCCAGGCCAATGACCGAAAGCCTCAGCAAACGAAGGACATCATGAAGAGTAATGGTCATTGGCCCACTAGCGAACATGAAGGCATTGCAAGGAGGAGCCCAAAACGAAGCGCAGTTTTTAACAAATTGGTTTGTAATGGAAACAAGCCTTTAGTAAGCTGGATGAAGTAATACAAGCCTTGGGATTTCCAAAGATCCCCAAAATGTGGTTCTAACTTGTCAACCCAAATGACCCATTCCAGGGAGAAACAAGGCCAGGATTTAAACTTGGCAGCTTTGGTAGGGGGTTGTAAGGAACTGGTAAGGAGCAAAAAAGAGGTGGATAAAGAAGCTAGAGGAAACATGTTGGAAAAGACGGTTTGCGGTAAGGGAACTTCCACATAGGGAGCATGAGTCATGGTGGCTAAAACCTTAATACATTCGGGCTTGATGGAAAGAGGGTTTCATGGCCTGGAAAAAACAAAAACTCAGATTGGGAAGATGGGAGTTCCAAAATCCTAATAGTGGTGAAATCAATCATACACCTAAGGAAAATATGTATACCTAATTACTTCCAGCTTCTCGAGAACCTCAGACAAACCAAGAGGAGTAGAAGCCATGACTGGAAAACAAAGAAATGTTGCCCAAAAAAAAGGTGAATCATCCTATTTTAGTCCATTGTTGTTGCTTATGCAAGGTTTAACAAAAGAACAAATAGAGAGAGATCATCTTACCAGTCGGAGGAGCAGCAACGAATTACCAAAACCCTAAGCTACTGATGTGTTGTGGAAATAAAAAGGATGAGATCAGAAAACAGCTCAAGGTTATTAACAAGCGAAAACAAAGAGCTCAAAAGAGAGAGAGAAGCGCGAAAATCGAAGGAGCAATAATAATCAAGCTGGGATGACGTGATCAGTCAATTCAAAAATTGAGGAGCATGATCACCGATGTTATTTTTGAAAAATCACAAAGTTTATCCAGATAAAAACCAATCGGGAGTTCCCCGTATTCATAAAGCCCAACAATTCAGGTGCAAAGTCCAAAAGAAGAATTAGGTTCATGGTCCAGGTTCGATGGCCAGCGGGCCATCAACCTGCAGGGGACAATTGTTAACCCATAAAATAAAGCATTTTATTGGCCCAAAAGAAACCTAAAAATTTTACTCTAAATCCCAATGGCCGTGGCCCAAATAAATTCAGCCCAAGTTGAAGTCTGTGAAGAAAAGCGGCAAAAATGATGAAAGAATGAGATTCAAATTAAATCAAGACCAAGTCAAAAGTGGTTGCAAGAATAGTGGTAAGAAAAACGTGGCTCACTTCCATGAAGAGTGGGAAGTTATTCACGCAGGAACAAGAATAAAAGAGAATCGGCAAAAGAGAGAGAAGGGCATTCACAACAACACTTCAAGCCCCAAAAGCTCTGAATTTTATAGCAACATTTCTGCAAATATTTCATACATTCATCTTGTTATTTTTCAGTAATTTCAGCGTACATATTTAGCTTGTTTTTGCTGGGTTCCTCGAATTATTACAACAATTTCCTTTGTAGTTATTATGGCAAACACTTGTCATTTTGAATTTTCAGTAGCAAGTAATAGATATTTCGTTTGCTATTAATAATTCTCCTTGCAGTTCACTTTAGTTCTTTGACATTTTACCAGTGAACTTGAGACCGACGACAAAATCGAAGCTTATTTTCGCTTGGTTTTAAAAGTTAGATTTTTATTTTTTATTTATATTTTCATTTGGCACTCACGTGTCTGGCACGCCTGCAACCAACCCACTGGAGCCAATTTTTGTGTGCAAACAATAACATATAAGATTGCCAAACCAAAACCAATGAGAAGCCAATCATTGTTATTCCAATTATCGATGAAAATTGTAAATCTTTTGAGACTTATAAATTCAAAGAAAGCTCACATTTACTCAATTTACAGAGAAAAGGGCGTCTCCCTAAATTTGAGAGGCCCTTGACTCCCGAGTGACGAGTACTTCTTGCTATTTATAGTCTATGATGTCGATTTGAAGTCTGAAAAATAAGAACCTTAAATTTGTATGAAAATTAGGGAAGAAAATAGAAATCGACAAAAAAATTCACCTACTCTTTGGTGCAACGGGTTTAGGCGAATGAGCGTGCTGATACCGTGCCCTAGATAAAAAAAATTGAAATCGTGAACAAACTAAACTCATGACTTTCTGAAATCTTGTGCCCTTAATTGTGAAATTGAAGAAAAATGCAAATGGAAGAAAGATTCATGTGTTAGACTGGAGGAAAAGAATTGAACGGTGGTAGATTTACCCCTCTTTGCTGCAACGGATTGTCTTAGGCGGAAGTGAGAGATCTGTAACCCAAATTAATACGATTGTAAGAAGATCCGACTGATCTACGTGCATGTTGGATTCTTCGCTCGTTCATCCAGAGGGTATGATCTGAGCGGTAAGCACTCCTTTCAAGCTTAATGGATTTGGAAGACATTGCCAGACTTGTCCAGGAATTTAAGATCTCACAAACTGGCGAACAAGAAGTTACAGTCAAGAACTCCTAAAGCTCGCTATTTTAAACATTTGGATGTCATGGAGGGATGGGGTTTCGGAAGTTATAGCTATTTAATAAGGCTCTATTTTCAAAACAGATGTGGCGAATTATCATGATCCCAGACTCCTTGGTGGCAAGAACTCCTAAAGCTCGCTATTTTAAACATTTGGATGTCATGCATGCGCCCTTGGGAACAAACCCGTCTTTTATTTGGCGCTCCTTAATTTGGAGTAGGGATCTATTGGAGGTTGGGCTTTGTTGGCGAGTTGGCGATGGAAAATCCCTTGATATTTTTCAGGATAAATGGATTCCGTCTTTGCGAGCGATCCAGGGTGCCCATAAATTCCATACAGCTTCCAGTTGGCACGTAGGTTCACTCACTGATTAACAACTCCCAGTGGAATGAGAGTTTAATTCAGAGTGTCTGATCTCCTTATATTGCTCCTCAAATACTCTTAATTTCGTTATCTGGAACCCAAGCTGAGAACCATAGATTTTGGAAATTTGAACCAAAGGGAAGATATTCAGTAAAGAGTGGATATCGATTAAGTGTTGGGATCGAGGACCCCCTTGAGCATCATTCGAGCCAAGCTTTGTTACGGAGTTGGTGGTGGTTTATATGGTCGCTATATATCCCCTCGAAGATTAAGGTGTTTTGGCGGCAAGTGTTTCATAATATTATTCCCACTGGCTCTAATCTGAATTCCCACCATGTACCGAGTTCGGACCGATTCCCACTTTGTTCTTATTCTGAGAATACTACAAGCCACGCATTATTATACTGTCCGACTTTGAAGAGGTTCTGGAAACATAGTGAAGTTTGGATTTCTCTCAAATCCTTTTGGACCTTGGATATACGAGATTTTTGCATGCAGTTAATGGGGAACCCAAGTTGCAGTCAGGTCAAAGCTTTTGTGTGTCACATGTGGGTGATTTGGGCGGAGAGGTGTAGGGTTGTTCATGGAGGGGAGACTCGAGATTTGAGGAATGTTATTGCTTCGGGCCAAGTGTTGCTAAGTGATTATAAGCAGGCAGTACAAGATCTTAATCTTGGACAACACAGGATGAAGTCCTCTTCTCCAAAATGTTGGCAATCACCGTCTGTTGGGCAACTTCGGCTGGATGTTGATGCTAGCTTTAATGTGAATGCTAATTGTTGTGGTATTGGTGGGGTGGTGCGTAATCAAGAGGGTCAACCAATTGTGGCTTTCGGAAAATCTATCTCGATGCCTGCAGATTCGGTTGTTCTAGGAGAGTTGTTGGCAATTAGAGAAGGACTTCAGATTGTTCACGAAAGAGGACTTCAAGAGGTGAGTATTTCATCATATTCACTACTGGCAGTGCAAGCAATCACACAGTCTAGTGATGATTTTATTTATGTGGGTCTCTGTGCTTTAGATATTATTACTTTAGTTTCGGACCTGAATATATTATCGATTTTTCATGTTAGCAGAACGACCAATATGGTGTCCCACTCTTTAGCCAATTTTGCTTGCTCCTGCACCATTTTGTTGGGTGTCTGGGACCTTTTCCATTTGGCTTGTAAATCTTGTAATGTCTGATATTTCGTAAAAAAATTACAGGTTTACGTCAAAAAAAGTATAAAGTATTGAAAAATTCTATCTTTGCTTTAAAAATAAGAAAAACGTAAAATATGTTATATATAGATTCTATTTAAGTGATTGATTTGATTGTAATATTTTTTTTATACACTAATCCCTGCACCCTATAAATAAAAGTGTTTAGTTCATATAAATGACACTCATCTTTCTCTATTGTATTTCTGTCGTCTTTCATTATCTCATATTTCTTCATTAAATTTATAATACATTATTAACATGAATGTTCTTCAAGGTAGAGAAAAAAAAGTTTATTCTTATCTTTGTATGAATACTCTCGAAGAAGCACAATATTTAGATTTTATATTGATTCTCCTCGAAATAACATAAATTTTAGTTTTATGTTCATGCTTCTAGTTTTATAGTAATGCTCCCGAAGTAGCACAATACATAGATTTAATATTGATGCTCTTGAATAAGCACAATATGCAGATTTCATATTGATGCTATTGAAATAGCACAAATTTTATTTTATGTTAATACTTCTAGTTTTATACTAATGCTCCTGAAGTAGCACAATATTCAAGTTTAAAATTGATGCTCTTGAAGTAGCACAATCTCATAATTTTATGTTTGAAAATTTAGCAAGATCTAAATTGTTCTATCGATATTCCTGAAGAATATTGATGTTAAAATTTTTATTCAATCCAAATTTATGATTTAAGATCTAAATGTACATTTATATTCATGAAGAATATTAGATATATGATTTGAGATTTGAGATCTGTTAATATTCCCGATGAGTATTAATATAATATAATATAAGATATAAAATATGTCAATATTCCTCATATATATATATTATATATATATTTATATATTGATTTACAACATAAAATTTGTATTCCTGAAGAATATCAATCTAAAATCAAATATCTATCAATTTTTTGAAAAAAAAAATATTTATTGAGTTTAGACCTATCAACATTCATGAAGAATGTTGATTAAGATTTGTATTGATATAGCATATTATAAAATTGTCAATATCTTGAAAATTATTGATATGTCAATATCTTGAAATGATTGATATTTAATACTACTGAAAGATATTGATGAAAAATATAAGATTTATCGATATCCTTGAAAATTATTGATATAGTATATAAGATTTATCGATTTCTTGAAAAATATTAATATACAATATATTATTTGTTAATATTTTTGAAGAATATTATTCAAATTAAATCTATGATTTATCAATATTATTTAAAGATATTGAGATAAGACTCAATATATGTCCATATTTATGAAAAATATTGATATAAGATGAAGATCTGTCAATATTTATGAAGAATCAAGTTTTCCAAGATTTGCCTAGAAGAATTTTGGTATAAGACTTGCTAACAATAATGATATAATATCTAATATTATCAATATTATCGAAGAATATTGATCCAAAGTCTGAAGTTTGTTTAAAAATATTGATATTCCGATATTTATCTTAATTTTTGAAGAATTTTGACCTATGATTTGTGAAAAATACTTATCTAATTTCAAATATAAAGTTTGTCGATATTTTTGAAGAATATTGATATATGATGTAAAATATTCTTGAAAAAGAATATATGAGATTTGTTAATATCATTAAGAATGTTGACTTAAGAGTTAATATTTTTCAATATTGAGACGTGATTTAAGATCTGAAAATATTCCTGAAGAATATTAAGTTGATAGCATGATATAATATTTACCAATATTCTAGAAGATTTTATATTGGCATACCATATATAGAAAATCTTGATGCTAATATGAATTGTGTTTAATTATTCGATTTTCGATTCTTACAAAATCATGCTTAAATATTTTACTTACAATATTTTGTTGTTCAAAATAAAATAATGAACAACTAATATTAAAATATTCTTAAAGAATATCAATTTAAAATCGAATATCTATCAATATTTCTGAAGAATGTTAATTTTAATCAAACATGGATTTATATTCCCTTCATAACCAATAAATGATCCACAAGATCATTTAAGACTTCATCTTTTCAAATGAAATAATAATTCACCCGCAGTAAATTAAGATGTAAGTACTCAAAGAAATTTATATACGTCATATATTCGTATAAAGCTACTAAAACGTACCCGAGGTACGTTAAATAATCTCTATCACACTTGATACAAAATTTGTGGAGAAAATTAATTACTACCCAAATTATATTCCATCGTAACTTAAATATATGCATTTAAGCTCCATAAAATCATTTTATTGCTGAAAAAAATTATGTGTTTGATAATATTTGGATTTTTCAAATCCAATTACATATTCATTCAATATGATATTATTTCAATAAATTACTCTAGAAGTGTGAGACCTCGGTTCTAAACAACTAATCTCGGTATTAAACAACAATTAGTCAATCAAGAACCAAGATTAAAAGCAATAAGAAATTTTTTTATTTTTTTATTTTTTAAAAGGAACAGTGCTCCGCTCGATCTGCAAGATCTTGCAGATCGAGCGAGCCAAAAATCTCAAGCCCCTGTCCGAGGCAAAACAGCCCTCGCTCGATCCGCAAGATCTTGCGGATCGAGCAAGACACAAAAATCCTGAATAGTGGACTGAACGTTTTCTCTCGCTCGATCCGCAAAATATTGCAGATCGAGCGAGGACAGAAACATGGCAAAAAGAACAGCAGAAGCTAGCTGAACTCAATCTCACACATTCAATAAACAATCATGCATCAAAACATACTATCTCCAATTAATACATGAAGTTTTAGAGTCTATCAACTATGCATATGGAAATAACATGAAATCGAGGAGCTCGCATAATCGATACAACATAAACAACGAAGTTCGAGATCTAAACATGTTCTAACATAAACTAGGTAGACATGCCGACACGACTTCTAAACCGAGTCTCACTTCTACATCTTTCCCTCGAAGCTAATCATGCCTCTTCTGACTTGGTCCTGCCCCACCTGTTGCCAAGTACACATACAAAACAAAGCAACAGCCGGATAACCGGTGAGAATGATAATCCCAGTAAAAGCAACATATCAAATAATAAATAAACAATATGCTATCAAGACAACATATTCAAGTCAAGGTTAATGATATGCATGTCTTTAAAAACCAGGATATCGATTCTGATAAACAAGGGATTGCTGTAGTGCTTTTGGGATCCCGAGGATAAGATCACGTAACGACTCACCGACTCTCCCAATCGAGGTGGTGCCACGTATCCCACTCCTCTAGACTTTGAGCAACTATAATGAGTATGCTAGCACCAGGCGAAACGACTACGATCCAGGCCACTCAATCATAGTTCCCAAACGTCTAAACAAAAAGGACGGTTCTGCCCGCTGAAAGCAAGATTGGCTCAAGATGAATGCATAACAGAAACATAACATAAGCCACATAACAAAAGTCCAAGAAATCAACAAGACACGAGTTCTTCATGCTAGAACAAGTGTACAAACAAGTATGTGATTTAAAAAGGGGAAACTCAAGAACTAAGTTGTCTCGAGTATGCTATCCCGCTACGATGACTGCTTTTACCTTTCAATGCAGTAGTTCCAACTTCTGGAAAGCTACAACAAAAGATTGTATCAAAGTCTAACCAATCTAAACAACAACAAGGCTCAAGGTAATTCTCTATACCGTTCTACGTCCAAAACTCTGAAATGAACAATTGCTGTTAATCTTGGGCTTGAAAAGCTCCAAACGAATCTGTTCAGATACCAACAAATGATCAATAACCACGATCAACTTACAAGCCAAGATCACAACTCAATAACGGTTCAAAATCCCCAAAACTCAAACCGACGGCATAACAGCTATAACTGAACAAACCGGCAACGCAGACAGCAGTTTAACACCGATATCAACTCAATTCAATGCTAATACAACAACAACAAGACAAACCCAACAAATCTCAAAACCATGATTTTCAAAAATAGCTTCCAAAAATCATAACAATTCCGAACATCGCTCTAATTCAAAACCGACAGATAATAAATGATCAGAACTCTGAAGAGAACAACATACTCGAATCTAGAACGATTCTAACAACATCCAAAAACTAGAATGTATCTGATCGTAGAAAAACTTACGATAGAACGAAACTCTCGCAGCAGTGATCGCTAATCTGCCTTCAGAAATAATTTCCAACGGACGGATCGAGCTCGGACTGAAATCTGAAAGCTCAAAACTCCAAAGAGGCATTTCAATGGAGGCTCACGGTCTTGGAGAGGAAGATGGAGGCTTCTCCAATTAAAATCTATGTGTAGATAATATATAAAAATCAATATTTGCGTTTTAGTCCCTGAAATTTTCAAAATTTGCAAAAATGACCCTGATCAAAATCAAACCGGCTCGAGAACTCTGTAATCTCTAATTAACTTAAATAAACTCATTTAAGATAAAAACAGGGCATTACAAGAAGAGCTTTAATACTCAAAAAAGTTTACATGGAGAAAAAAAATATTAAAATTGAATATTGTTTTTGTGTCTCATATATTGAGACAATTGATTCAGTAGATATCAAAATAAATTGGGTGGTACGTAAACTCAATTCTAAAAAATAGTATTGTATCAATGTCAATATGATAAAATAAATGTCAAATAAACATGAAGTTTATTGATATTGAAGTTTACTAATATTGTGAATGTCAAGTTTATTGATACTATAACCTCAGCATTTTTTTGGCATTGCAAACCATATGTTTTTATGTCAATAGAAAGATCATTGATACCAATACTTTTAGAGTTTGACACAATTTATTAGTTTTGACATCACATATACATAATAATAAAATAAATTATTGATAGTATACAAAAATGTTATTCAATTAACTAGAAGTTATTGGATTAATAAATAAGATGATTCTCGATCCAAAGAACTATAAGATTCTGGGATTGATTTTTGATCCAAAGAGCCAAAAGATTCTACGATTTCGAGAGTTTTGGTGTGTTGATTTATCAAATATGATATAAATATCAATAATTCAAATTGTGATTGTGAAATGATCAGTAATCATAAATGTGGGTAAACGACCCTTCAAATTGATGTTTTCGAAGATATATACTCTAATAATTTTCAGAATGTACAGTTAATAAAAAAATGATTTGGTTGAATAATTATCAAATGCCTCCAATCAACTATTAACCATTGATTTAAAAATAATGCGTCATATTTTGAGATGTGATATGTTGTCAGCAACAAATATTGTAACTATTGTGTCAACTAATTACTATTAAATTTTGGCTCCAACTCAATATTGTGTGTTAAATGAACTGCAATATATGTCGGAACGTTGAAGCATATAATCCAAATTTTTGAATCAATAACAATGAGGCTTTTATGACGCAATTTCTCAGTTGTTATTTTAGCAAAACAATGTCTTCCAACATTGAGGGGAGAAATATAAAAGTTAAATATATATCAATGAGAATGTATTATATTTTTTCAATAAATCTCTTTGAAATATAAAGTGAACTCAAAGTTCAAAGTTTAGTTTTCAAATACATTATTTGATATAATGTGTTTATATATGAGATATATTATTTAGCTTTTATAATTGTTCATGTTGAACAATTTTTGTTTTCTCGCCTGAAGCGTTATAGTCTAATCGGCTTTAAATCTAAAAGCCAATAACACCTTCAAAATAAATGAAAAAAAATAAGAAAGGAGGTTGGTCGTCCTGAAGAGATCGTGACATAAATAATAGTAAATTTCGAAAGAAGCTTATAAATCTGAAAATTATGAAATAAGTTCATGTTATGCAGGATCATTCATAATTTTACTTGCAAGTAAATCCAAAATATACCAAAAGTATGGATGGAAAATAAGTTCAAAATATTTTGTACCGTGAACAAGAAAAACTCTAGAAGAAGTAATTTTAGATGACATAATAAAATGGATTGATAGATTAATCAAATCTGAATAATGTTATTTCGGAAGAATAACAAGAATATGAATCAAATGAGATTTCAATGAGTTATTTGTATATCTCAAAACTATGAGATCAAAGTAATGTGGTTATCTTAAAGGTTGCACGAATAATGCTATTGTCCATGCTCTTTTACAAAAACATGGATGAGAGTTTTGTAATCATGACAGTATATTTCGATGATCTAAATCTTATAGGAATTCCCGAAGAGCTCACAAAAACTGTCAATTATTTAAAAAGTAAATTTGAGATGAAGATTTGGAAAGAAAAAGTTTTGTCTTGGATTGGAAATTGAACATTTATCAAAAAGAATATTTGTTCATCAATCTTCATACGCAGAGAAAATATTAAAATTCTTTTACATGAAAAAATCACATTCATTGGCATCACCAATGGTCGTTCAATTACTTGACACTATTAAAGATCATTTTCGTCCACTTGAGATGAGAAAATATCATTGGTCCTGAAGTACCATATTTTAGTGCAGTTGATGCATTGTCATATCTTACAAATTGTACTTGACCAGATATAGCATTTTCTGTTAACCTTCTAGCAAGATACAACTCTTCTCCAACCCAAAGACATTGGAATAGCGTAAAACACATATTTCGTTACCTTTGCGGTACAACTGATATGAGGTTATTTTTTCAAAAAAGTCAATTCTCTTTAATATGATATGCAAATACAGGCTATATTTCAGTCCCAGATAAAGCCAAATCCCAAACGGGTTATATGTCTACACGAGAGGGCACCGCTAGTTCATGGAAGTCGACAAAGAAAAATTTGACAGGGATATCATCAAATCACTCTGAGATAATTGCAATGCATGAAGCAAGCCAAGAATGTATATGGTTGAAGGGGATCGGTTAACTCGTGCCCGGAAACGCAGCGGAAATATAAAATTTTTATTAAAAGAAATCCGAGCACTTGTGTAGTATTTAAAAACTCAAACATCCATAGGGTGTTTAGAATTTTACCTATCAATCTCAAAGATTGATTTATGGCTCCAACCAAGTTGATAAACAACTAGGATCTTGAAAAATGGTAGACTCAATCTACAAGCTTCCAAGAGCACTCCTTGCTCAAAATGGATTCAACTCTTCGAGCCTCCGAATTAGGTCCACGACTAGACGATCTAAATCCTCTCTAAATATGCACTAGAATATTTAGAGGATTTTTCATTGAGATATCATTTTAATTCTCCCTCAAAATGAAAGAAAAATTGGAGAGAATTTTGGAGAGTGTGTTCGGCCACTTTGGATTATTGGAATGGAATATTGTGTGTTGTATGTATATATTATTCATAATAATATATTAATGGTTAAGGATTTAATGGGTACAATTAAACATGCATGGAAAATTACAAGGCATGCATGGAAAATTGCAAACCATCTTACAACCCTTCAAATTCCATACACACACATATATATATCATATATATATATATATATATATATATATATACACACCTATATATATATACATATATAAATATATATATTTAAATGTAATTTGAACTTATTTTTAATTAATTATTAAACCTAAACCCATTTAAGTTTAATCAATTAATTAAATTTAACTTGAACTCATTCAAGTCCACTAGTATCAATAATAATACAACACTATATTAATTTGAGCTCTACAAGACTCAATAGTGTTTAATTAATTCGACACTTGAATTAATTTAATTATTTGTACATTAAAATTTTTACTAGTGTTAAAGTAATTCAACACTTGAATTAATTAACTAAGTTCAAAATAATAGTTTAGAAAATCACCATTTTCATAAACTAATTATTTTAAGTCAACTTTTAATCTTGGAACACATTCACAAATTAAAAGTTACTTATTCCATTCATTCTCCAATTAAGAAGTCAAACTTCTAATTTATTTTACTTATAAACTCCTTTATAAGTTGTTCAACACATTGAACTTATTTTAATCTCAACGGGATCTAGAAAGCTAGTACTTGTGTGACCCTCAATGGTTCATTGATACAACTAGCAGTGGGTTCACATCTCCATGTGATTCAGGATCAACAAGTCCCTTATATGAGCATACCCTAGATAGCTCCATTCTTATTAATCAACACATTGATAATAAGAACGTCAGAAAACTCAAGTCTGATATTACCCAACCAGTCATGTAAACATCTAGCAGCATTGCTTACATGACTCCCTAGGTATCAAATGATAGTGCCTGCAAGAACCAATCAATTATGGTTAGCGTACAGTACGGTCCCTTCAACTCATATATCCCGACCGATTCGACAACCATTGGTTTATCGAGAGTTGTCATTGAATCGATAACTATGTGTCATGTCGTAGTTGCATCAAAAGTGTAATTCAAGAAACTCCTTTCTTAATTACCACTTACTCTGATCAGAGATTTCAAGCTACGTATGCATGATATAACATAGGATATCCATACCCGTAGGTAAGCGGTGAATCCCCGATTACAATGCATTGACTCCTATATGTTTCGTCACAACACCCAACATTGCCACCTGATGACCCCAGATGAGTCGGTAAACAAGTCAAAGTGAAGCACTAGCATATAGAGTCTCCATGTTGTTCCGGGTTATAGGACTAATGGTGTACAACCATAAACTAGGACTTATCCACTCGATAAGTGAGAACCACTTGGAAAATCCTTTAGGGAGGGTTGTTCAGTGCACTCTACAAGGAGCACCTATTTGCATGCTTGGACATCTCCATGTCCCCTACCAATGAAACATGGTACTCACATCGCAAATACTAGTCTCAAGCTCGAGCGGCTTTTATCCTTCTTTATGGCGGCTGAATCGACTAGGAACAGTTTAGAATATACAGTATTCCAAATATGAGTTTCATGACAGTCATCACATGACCATCTCATATTTTTTCTACTATTAGTATATTCAAGGGCTTTATCTATGCAGCTTGCATGGGTATAAAGATAAAGATGTGCCAAATTAAATAATGTCAAATATTATTAAAACAAAGATTGTCATACAAGAGTTCTCTCAAGTACCATCGGCCAACACATTGGCTCGACGGGCACCTACTCTAACAATCTCCCACTTGCACTAGAGCCAACTACCCATATTCTTCAAACCCATTGATTCGCGATGCTTTTCGAACAATGGTCCTGGTAAAGGCTTAGTTAGTGGATCAGCAACATTATCTGCGGAGGCGACTCTGTCTAACAAGACATCTCCTCGTTCCACAATTTCCCGGATGATGTGATATTTTCTCAGTACATGTTTGGATTTCTGATGAGACCTTGGTTCTTTTTCCTGAGCAACTGCACCAGTGTTGTCGCAGTACACCGGGACTGGATCAACTCCATTAGGAATAACTCCCAACTCTTGGACGAAATTCCTAATCCAAACAGCTTCCTTTGCAGCATTGGATGCAGCAATATATTCTGCCTCAGTGGTTGAATCCGCAGTGCTATTTTGCTTGGAACTCTTCCAACAAACAGCAGCACCATTGAGCATGAATATAAAACCGGAAGTTGACTTCGAATCATCAACATCGCTTTGGAAGCTAGAGTCGGTATAGCCTTCCAATTTTAGTTCTCCACCCCCATAAACCAAGAACATATTCTTAGTCTTTCTCAAATACTTGAGAATGTCTTTCACAGCTTTCCAGTGTGGAAGACCAGGGTTCGATTGATATCTACTTGTAACACTAAGTGCAAAGGCCACGTCAGGACGTGTAGATATCATCGCATACATGATACTACCAATTGCAGATGCATATGGAATGCGTGTCATCGTCTCTATCTCTGCATCATTTTTGGGAGACATGGACTTGGATAGAGACACGCCATGACACATTGGTAGATGTCCTCTCTTGGACTCATCCATCGAGAACCTCTTCACGATGGTATCAATGTATGTGGACTGGGTGAGACCAAGCAATCTTTTCGATCTATCCCGATAGATTTGTATTCCCAATACAAAAGATGCTTCACCCAAGTCCTTCATTGAGAACTTACTCGATAACCATACTTTAGTTGATTGCAACATTCCTACATCATTCCCAATGAGTAGAATATCATCAACATAAAGTATTAGGAATGTCACAGCACTCCCACTGACCTTCTTATACACACATGGTTCTTCAGGATTCTTAGTAAACCCAAACTCTTTGATTGTACCATCAAATCTGAGGTTCCAGCTCCTAGATGCCTGTTTGAGACCATAGATAGATCTCTGAAGTTTGCATACTTTATGCTCACTTCCGATAGATGTGAACCCTTCAGGTTGAGACATGTAAATTTCTTCCTTAATATCCCCATTAAGAAAAGTTGTCTTCACATCCATCTGCCATATTTCATTGTCATACCATGCGGCAATGGCAAGCAATATCCTTATGGACTTGAACATTGCGACTGGAAAAAAAGTTTCTTCAAAGTCAACTCCTTGCCTTTGAGTATAACCTTTTGCCACCAATCGAGCCTTGAAGGTCAGAACCTTCCCATCCGTCCCAAGCTTCCTCTTGTAAATCCATTTACACCCTATAGGAACAATTCCTTCAGGTGGATCCACAAGATTCCACACTTGGTTCGAATACATGGAATTCATCTCAGATTCCATAGCTTCAAGCCACTTGGATGAATCGGCATCAGACAATGCTTCCTTGAAGGTCCTTGGATCACATCCATGGTTAGGCTCATCTTGGCCCTCTTCAAGAAGCAGACCATACCTCATAGGTGGTCTTGAGATCCTATCGGATCTTCTAGGAGCTAGTGTCTCCTCTCTTGGCTGTTTGGGTGTGGGTTCCACAATCGTGGGTGTTTCTCGAACTTCTTCGAGTTCTATCATCTCCCATTTTCTATCCAATAGAAATTCCTTCTCCAAGAAGGTTGCATTCCTAGAAACAAACACCTTTGTTTCTTTGGGATGATAGAAATAATATCCAACCGAATTCCTTGGATATCCCACGAAGTAGCATAAAATGGATCGAGCATCCAATTTATCTCCCATTATCTGCTTCACATAAGCAGGGCATCCCCATATTCTTAGATAAGAATACTTTGGAGATTTTCCCATCCATATCTCATATGGTGTCTTATCAACTGCCTTTGAATGGACATTGTTCAACAACAGTGCCGCTGTCTCAAGTGCATATCCCCAAAAAGATGGCGGCAACTCCGTGAACCCCATCATAGACCGAACCATGTCCATCAAAGTTCGATTACGACGTTCTGAAACACCATTCAATTGAGGTGTACCAGGAGGAGTCCACTGTGAGAGAATCCCATTCTCCCTAAGATACTCTTGGAATTCAGTACTCAAGTATTCACCACCTCGATCCGATCGAAGTGCCTTGATGCTTTGTCCCAATTGTTTTTCTACTTCATTTCTGAATTCTTTGAACTTTTCAAAAGCTTCAGATTTGTATTTCATCAAATACACATATCCATACCTAGAGAAGTCATCGGTAAAGGTAATGAAGTAAGAATGTCCATGCTTAGTGGTGATGCTAAGTGGACCACACACATCTGTATGGATCAAATCCAACAGTCCCTTGGCTCGCTCCACATGGCCCTTAAAGGGAATTTTGATCATCTTTCCTTTTAGACAGGGTTCACAAGTAGTAAGAGAATTAATATCAGTCATATCAAACATGCCTTCTCCCACTAGCTTGTTCATCCTTTTAAAAGATATATGACCTAATCGAGCATGCCATAAGTGTGCTGGATTAAGAGTATCTTGTTTTCTTTTGGATGTTGTTGATATCTCTTGGACATTATACATAGGAATATCTTTTAATTTTAAATTATAGAGATCATTTTCTAATTGTCCTGTACCAATTAAACATTCATTCTTGTAAATATTTCAAACACCTTTGCCAAATAAACAAGAATATCCATTTTTATCAAGCATAGAAATGGAAACAATGTTTTTCACCAATTCTGGTACAAACAAAATATCTCTCAAACATAATTTAAAATCATTTTCCAACAATAAGTAAACATCTCCAATAGCTTTGGCTGCAACTCTTGCCCCATTGCCCATCCTCAAGAAGGTCTCACCATCTCTGAGTCTCCTACTTCTTGCCATCACCTGCAAATCATTACAGAGATGTGAGCCACAGCCGGTATCCAATACCCAAGAAGAAGATTTAAGTGAAATGTTTACTTCAATGTTGAACATACCTTTGCCAGAACCATTCTGGTCAAGATATTCCTTGCAATTTCGCTTCCAATGTCCAGGTTTCTTACAGTGATGACAGACGTCATTAGTCTTGTTAGCCTTAACTGGTGTGGCTACCACAACGGGACTCGGAGCATGCCTCTTCAAGGGCACGTTCTTTTTGGGAGCTTGGAAGGAACGTTTCTTTCCCTTCCCATGTGGTCTATTCTTTGAACCAGATGAAGATCCCACATAAAGAACCGGCTTCTCTTTCTTGATTGTGGATTCAAACGTAACAAGCATGTTTACCAACTCCTCAAGGGTTGGATCTAACCTGTTCATTTTGAAATTCACCACAAAAGGATCAAATGAGCTAGGCAGTGACAAGAGCAACACGTCTGTGGTCAACTCAGTTGGTAGCACAAGATCCATGCTAACGAGTTTCTCCACAAGCCCAATCAACTTCAGGCCATGCTCATGGACCGAAGTCTCATCTCGCATGCGCAAAGTGATTAGCTCCTTGACAATCGCATGTCGAAGAGGGCGTGTTTGTTCACCAAAAAGTTCTTTGAGATGCAAATGAATGTCAGCAGCATGATTTGCACTCTCAAAACGTCGCTGAAGCTCATCATTCATAGAAGCCTGCATATAACACTTGGCTTTCAAGTCATGGTCACACCAATCCTTGTAAGTCTGTAGCTCCTCAGGGCTACAATCAGTCGGAGCCGCATCAGGGGGCGACTCATCAAGTGTGTATGCAATCCTTTCCGAGTTCAAGACAATTTTAAAATTTCTTAGCCAATCGAGGTAATTTGGACCGGTCAGTAAATGTTTGTCGAGTATTGCAGACAACGGATTGCGAATTGATGACATTGTCAAAACTTTGTACTGAAAAATAATAACAGATAAATGTCCATGACTATTTTAAAATATTTAATAAGATATAAAGTATGGACTTTAACTTTATAAATTTTTATTCCCACTGTTTTGACATTATCACTACCCTCTAGTGAAAACGGGAAACTCCTTTCCTCAGTAGGTACATAAGGTCCATTTAGCCAATCATGATCCCGAATAAAATCAGCCAATCACAATTCCTAAAAGGTAGTTTCCAATTGCATCTCAATGCAACCCTTACGTAAAATTTTGTCTCACGCTTGATTAGTACCCAATAATATGACGTCGTTCATCTTTACGTGTCAAGCCTTATCCATCGATATCAAACCTTAATGGACGGTCGCCATGAGTTCCCCAAATAATATGAGCCGAAGTCACGGGAGTTCCACGTAGTTCACATCACCATGTCAATGGATGTCACAGCTTTCCGGCATCCAAGCCCCCCAATAATATGAGCCGAGAATTGAATACGGGTAGTGTTCATCATGCATCCATTGTCGATGGAAGACATGGAAATTATAAACAAATTTATAATTCCCCTTTTCGGGCTTGATATAAATTTTGAATCTAATTCAAAATGAGGGTTTTTAATTTTGAAAAGGTCTCATCATTAATTTTTAAAGATTGCCATGTTTGATCGTATGTTTGCCGGATTCATGCAACTTTGTTATTATAAAATAATAACGCACATACTAATTAATAAGGATGATTAATCGCCCCAAAAACTATTTGGCCCGTGTGAGCCAAACACGGGCCTAGGTCCAATTCCTAGGGAATGCATGGGATGCAAATGCAATAATTACATAAGCTTCCAATATTTACATGTCTTGAATCTTTATAATTCATCATGGCCCACCATCTTCCAATCTAGAACTTCCGCTAATAAATATTTTACATGAAAATATCCATGGCAAATAGGGATACATCTCATGGGGTGGGAACGGGCCATAAACCAAGCCCACTTTGTAATTTGATAATAATTACAACCATTCAACACAAAATATCCTAGCATACACCTAGCAAATTGGTATTGGGCTTTTAATCATCCTTCATGCACAATATCACATATCATACACCATCAATTAATTATCTCAATAATTAATTGATCAAATATTATATATCTTGGTCCAATCACTAACCACCACAATTATAAAATAAATTAACAAAATAAACAAACACTTTTGTTTACTTTCAAATTAATTTATTTATAATTGAATTTCTTGTAAATCACAATTTACTATAAATAATCATAGTCACACTTTAACTATTTATTTTATGAGAAAAATCACATATTATAAAGTTTAATTTTTTCATAAAAATCAACTATAATATATTTAACAATTTAGGGTCTATGACACATGATATTCCAAAACGCCTTTAGAAAAACTCAAGTCGTCATAGTCGTCACCGAAACTCCGTCGCCGGATTCCGGCCAAAAAAATTTTTTTTTTTTTTATTTAAAATATGGGGCAGCCCACGGCTGCCCCTAGGACACCTTCGGGCAGCCCAAGGGCTGCCCGAAAATAAAAAAATATTTTTATAAAATTTTTCCTAAATGTTAAAATATTGATTTTCTCATGCGATTAGAAATTGACCTCAACATAATATCCAACAAATACTACACAAAAGAGTAACCTAGGCTCTGATACCACTGAAGGGGATCGGTTAACTCGTGCCCGGAAACGCAGCGGAAATATAAAATTTTTATTAAAAGAAATCCGAGCACTTGTGTAGTATTTAAAAACTCAAACATCCATAGGGTGTTTAGAATTTTACCTATCAATCTCAAAGATTGATTTATGGCTCCAACCAAGTTGATAAACAACTAGGCTCTTGAAAAATGGTAGACTCAATCTACAAGCTTCCAAGAGCACTCCTTGCTCAAAATGGATTCAACTCTTCGAGCCTCCGAATTAGGTCCACGACTAGACGATCTAAATCCTCTCTAAATATGCACTAGAATATTTAGAGGATTTTTCATTGAGATATCATTTTAATTCTCCCTCAAAATGAAAGAAAAATTGGAGAGAATTTTGGAGAGTGTGTTCGGCCACTTTGGATTATTGGAATGGAATATTGTGTGTTGTATGTATATATTATTCATAATAATATATTAATGGTTAAGGATTTAATGGGTACAATTAAACATGCATGGAAAATTACAAGGCATGCATGGAAAATTGCAAACCATCTTACAACCCTTCAAATTCCATACACACACATATATATATCATATATATATATATATATACACGCCTATATATATATACATATATAAATATATATATTTAAATGTAATTTGAACTTATTTTTAATTAATTATTAAACCTAAACCCATTTAAGTTTAATCAATTAATTAAATTTAACTTGAACCCATTCAAGTCCACTAGTATCAATAATAATACAACACTATATTAATTTGAGCTCTACAAGACTCAATAGTGTTTAATTAATTCAACACTTGAATTAATTTAATTATTTGTACATTAAAATTTCTACTAGTGTTAAATTAATTCAACACTTGAATTAATTAACTAAGTTCAAAATAATAGTTTAGAAAATCACCATTTTCATAAACTAATTATTTTAAGTCAACTTTTAATCTTGGAACACATTCACAAATTAAAAGTTACTTATTCCATTCATT